>NW_028288825.1:2112384-2263269 GCF_059628265.1 Tinamus guttatus | reverse complement strand
TTACTATTCTTATTGCTACTCCTCATAATAGCAGAGCTCAATAAAAGTAGCAATTTGCAGACAAAGGAAGGCACAGGCCCAAATGCACTGCTGGTGTGGAGTAGTCTAGAGAGGGGGCCCGTTAATGTCGCCTTTCACAGAGCTACGTGTTTCTCCTCATATAGTAGTACAACTCTTCAAATACAAATTCATCATATCCCTGTAAAAAATGGGCACACCCAAATGGTTGTTTTTTTTTTCCCAATCCTGTCAATCCCCCCCCAAAATGGTCCTTGTCTTGCCCAAGCAATGGGAAGACAGTGCGTGTGTCCTGCAGGGTGGCTGGAGGACGTCCCTACCTGGACCCCAAGGCATCTTCCCTTGGCAGATCAGGGACACGCAACTCGGATGCACCCGCGTGTCACCAGGCAGGATTATGGGATGCCTTCAGCTCCCTATTTGTGCTGTCGTGGCTCATCTTGGAAGATGGCTCATAATTGCGGAGTGGCGTCTCTGTGTCCACAGTGTCATTAATACCTGTCAGAAGTAATGGGACGTGACGGCCGGGGGAGGACAGCAAAGCCATGGCCCTCGCTCTTGTGAACGGAGTTGCCCTTTAGGTAAATGATAGTCGCTTCCGCAGCAATTAGTGCTTTTTGAAATGTATTTGATTAAATTAGATGCCCCTCTGCCAAAAGGAGAAATAATTAATCCACCAGTGACTTGAGCGCCGGGAACTTTGCGGCTTCGCCAGGAGCTTTCAAAGACGTTTCTCGGGAGCGGGAGAAGGCAGGGCTTGCTTGGAAGTCCTCGTCTCAATGAATTCTGCTGCTGTTTGCTGAGACCTTGTCTCTGGACTGCTTAAACAGAGGTTTAATTTCCAAAGCTTGGACTTAGCTTGCAATGGGGTGGATGTTGCCTTAGGCGCTGAAGTGAAGCATGTATCTAGTGCTGGGTTAAATGAAGACCACATCTCATGGTCGATGGGCCTGGGCATTATCATGGTCCTTTTATTTATTTTAATTTTATTTTTTATCCTGGCATTTCCCGCTGGAGCATCAGCTGAATCCCACGCCACTCTCGGGCACTCACAGGAGACGTGTCCTATGCCAGGGCACTGTCTCCACCGCGACCAGCGCTCAGCCCACCCGTTTGCTGACGACGGGGGAAGTATGCATGAAGTATAATTAAATTGAAAGCGTATTTAAACTGTTTTCTGAGCACTACTTATGAAGGAGCAAGGATATTCAGAGCATATTAAACTGTCAAATTTAATAAATCTTAAGCAGCATGGCCACGGGCCAACTCCAATGCATATTTTTTGCAGTGCCATTTAATTAAGAGTGAGTATTGTTCTTCAAGCTCATTCATTGTTCAGCCGAAACCGAGGGCGCAGCAAGAGCCGTGGAAATGAGCCGCTTCGCTGGATCAGACCCGGCTGCTGCTTCCTCGTTGGGTATCGCTGCATCCTTACCCAGGAAAAGGGAGCGCGGTCGCCCTTGCCCGGCGCTGCTTTCTGGCCCAGAGAACTTGTGGCTGCTTGGACTAGGTCCAGGCAAGTCGGTCGGAGCAGGGACAGCGTCGGGACTCCCACTTTTGGAGTTCCCGTTGAGTATCCGTGTGCTTTGCATGGATGTGCATGGGCTGTGTGATGGGTTTCCCCATCCCTGTGCATCGGAGTAGTCCCCGGCACGTCAGAGTAACCCCTGGAATGATGCAGGCATTTCTGCCTTCATTGCTATTCTCTCACGTCTCATTTCTCCCCACGACGTGCCTCTCAGAAGGCTGTTAGGGTTGCAATTTCCTGCCTCTTTCTTTTCCTTGCAGAAATGCTTGAGTGCGTCGCCTTTCTTGAGTATTACTGTGTTTTCTTGCTTCTGTTTGATTAAAAACTCATGAGGGCAGCAGTATGAAGCCAGGCAAAACATCCAGCAAGCCCAGAGCGTCTCTAGCCACAGCCAAAACCAAGTGACTGAAGGACAGCGTGAGCAGGTGACGGTGCCAGCCCGAAGGGCAGCTCCTCGCAGCCGGGTTTTGCATGAGAAGCAGCTGAGCCTTGAGCGACTTGGTGACACAGCAGAAGGATATAAAAAAAAAAAGGGAGGTGGGGAGGGAAGAGGAAGAGAAAATTGTCACTTGGAGATGACAAGCGATTAGGAAGTGATGGGTAGATTGTCAAAAGCAATTAGGCAGAAGATGGAGCGCAGGGCGCGCGCACCGGGAAGCCAGGCAGGGTATATATAGACGGGAGAAGACGCCGCATTCATAAACCCAAATGAGGTAACGGGGGAAATCCTTCGCTTGCAGTTAGTCACTTTTAATTGCGGCGATGTTTCCAGAATTACATGTTCTATTGCCAATAACCTCCTCAGAACGCTGCAAAATGCTATTTTAAAAGTGTCTTCTCCACCCCCAAGCTCCCAGCCCAGCTTTTGGATGAGACCTTGAAGCGGAGCGGAGCATATGCTTCCCTGATTACGCTACGGACTGGGTGTATTTCTGGCACCATTCCGTGTCAAAACACTCTGTATTTTTAGTCAAATTGCTCGGTAGACATGAGTTTCTTGCAAACCAAGGGAAAGCAGAGCTCCCCTGCAAATATTCTTGGAATTCCTTGAAAGGGGATCGGGCTGCTGCTTTGGCTCTCACCGAAATGACTCAGTTGCACTTGAATTAAAGAAAGGGGCAGATTCAGAGCCAGGTAGTTGTTCTAAATGGAAAGATATTCCATTCAATGAGGACCGAAAGGTCTGGAGATCGCTGCACTGGCTCTGACCGGGAGCGCGGATGCTCCTCGGTTCACCCTCCGTCTGGAGCAACAGAGAAAACGAGCAAACAACCGGATTAAAGCAATCGAAAGGGCAGATAAGGGAGGTGCAGAGAGGGAGAGACCGAGTAATTCCCTGTGGAGGATGAGGATGATACAGCAGTGGCAAGAGACGGACTCAACAACTTGGTAGGCATCAGCTGTGGTGCCCGGCAGCCGCCCGGTGCGTCCCGGTGGGGAGGATCGGAGGCTTCTCCCGTGTTTTTAAGCCTTGGCTGATCTGTTTAGTCAAGATGCAAAGTAGTCTGGGACTGCTGGGCCTCGCGGAAGACTCGGCTTGTGTCGCTGCAAAACAACAGTTGGGAGAAATGCAGAAACAGAATAAATCATGAGGCGGATCAAGGCAGGGGTGGGATGCTTTTATCTGCTCGCTGCCACGTTGTCCCTCAGTATTAACATTTCATGCCCCTCGCATTCACTACTGAATCCGAGAGACAAGGAAGCCACGTCGAAGGCGCTGAGAAGAGCTAATGCAGGGGAGCACTGTTAATTATTAATATTAATAGTGCCAAAGAGTTTATGGTGACTTTGGAGGAGGTTGCGCTGCCTGGAGATGCTCCCAAGAGGGGGCCTGCTCTGCTGCATGGGGCTGCATTGGGCCCGGGTAATCCCGGCCAAATACAGGATTTGTCATGCATTAAAATAATATATATATATATATATATTCTCCTTAGTAAGCCCTCCCCAGGGCTGTTGATGGCTGAACCAGTGCAAATTGGCCCCTGCTAGCACGGGCCATGGGGCAGCATGAGGTCTTGGCACCTTTGCAGCACTTTACGGACCCTTTCCGGACCCGGTTTGCGTCAAGCGCTGAAGCAAAGGGGCCAAGGTGACCCTGCAATAAATTCAGCAGAGCTGCTGGTTCCTTGCAATGCTGGATGGTGGGTGCCAGCCCCCAGGGCTCATCTCTGTGCACCCCAGGGTGCAGATGAGCAGGGCAGCTTGAGGGGATTGGGGCCAAATCACAGGCCCTGCTCCAGGCCCCTTTCATGCTAAAGATAAAATCAAAATGCAATTGGGCATCCTTGCTAAACCACAGTCTGCTGTTCCCAGTGTGGGGAGACCCCCTATTCAGAGCAGTGGTTTTGCAATAAAAGGGCAGCTCTGATGAACCACCTGTGTTGGATTTCCCCTTGCTTTGCAGAAGTCTCTCTGTATTTTCCTCTAAATTACTTGGAGCCGATTGCTGCAGCGTGATGCAGGTATTTCTCTCCTGTATTTAACGCTGCTGGTGGTTCAGCCAGCTCCTCGGCTCTTCCGAATTATTTGTTTGCTTACAGAGGAGGGTGAGCATGGAGTCAGAAAAGCTCAAATTGCAAAAGATGGAGAAATCTGGCAGTTCTGCAACCGGTCTAAGGGAGAGCAACCCATGGGCCAGGGCGTTCCTAGTAACCCTGGCCCAGAACACGGCTCCGAACTCAGGGGAGCTGCCCCATCCTGCGAGCACCCTTGCAGCAAGCCTCAAAGTGGTGTTTCTTTGAGAAAATGGCCTCATTTTCACTTTATTTGCTTTATTTTTGCTTTATTTGCATGCTAGTGTCATTGGGCATCTCCAATGGTTTGCTCAGGAAAGAGGCAGGGCCGTTACAAGCTCGATGTGCTTTTATTGCAGCTTATTAGAGCATCAGCGGGTGAGAACTTATTCCTGGTGCACTTCACTGCACAACAGCTTGCAATGAGCTCTTAATGCACGCACAGCCATCACTGCTAATAATCGCTGAGCACGTGTTCATAGGGCACTTCCAAACAGGACCCTGCTTGGGAATGTTTATTGGGAGCAATACACAGGCTGGAGATGATGCCAAGCTGCAGCAGTGCTGCTGACACCAGTGCAAGCTTTAATATGGAGAAATCAGCTGTTGCTCATCTCGCCGTGCTGCAAACCTGTAGGTAATGAACTTTTGGATCACCTTGGGCTTCCTTGCTGATTGGTGGTCTCCAGGTGAAAACAAGCCCTTTTCCCCCTGAAATTTGGGCCACCTGATCTGCACCTGTATCCTGGTGCCGAGAGAGCAACTTCCCCTGGTCTGGCTGTCTCTATATATTTGAGCTTTGGTATCATGGGCCTCTCCTGCAAGCTCTGACTTCTTGGGTCCAGTCCCAGGCTGAAAAGGTATGCATGTTTTCAGGCACCATTTTGGGGTAAATTGCTGATGTTTCAGCACTGTTGGTACCTGGCACTTGCTTATCATTTATCATTAGCTGGTTACAAGGTATCTGGAGAGACTTGGTGCTTTGTTTGTCCCCGATGCTGGGGAAACCAAATCGCTCTGTGGGGACTTGATCTTTTTCACCATATAGATACAAGCTGCAGGGCTGCACATACAGGGTTATGTCCACGGATCTGGGTTTGCAAAAGCCTAAATTGATAAAAATTAGGTTCCTTTATGGAGCAAAGGAAGAGAGAAGGCAGAAGTAATGAGGGTTTGGTACTTGTGTTTTGTCCCAGCATCATCCTGCCATGCTGAGACCCTCGGGGTTGAGCTCCTCATCCTTGGGTCCCTCCGTGATGGACACGGGGCCGGAGCAGCCTCGTGCATGCACGAGCAAGGCTGGGATGCAAACGTTGCTGGCAGGTGTATAGCCTGCAGTCGTTAACATTTAGGAAGCTGTGATTTATATAAGAAAACAAGCAAATAAATCAGCAGCCGCTTGATCCTCGCGGGTAAATGTCCGTCGAGGGATGCGGTGGAGCGGCTCTGCTTGAACGGAGCAGCGAGTGCCGCCGAAAGCAGCAGCTCTTGGTGGGCGGTTAATCACAGCGGCAGTAACTGAGTGTCACGGCGCTTGTGTGACTGTTTTATTCCCGCTATTCATTGCCCAGAAAGCAAAAAAAGGGAGATGGCAGATGGGGCCACATCAGGGCACATCCGCTGCAGCACCAGGGCTGGCGAGTGGCCCCACAAGAGTGAATTGGGGTGTCCAAAGGGGATGTCCAGAATGGGACATGTGGGGCAAAAGAGCAGTGTTGACTGTTGGCAAAAAGACTCTTTGCTGGAGTCACTTGGTCTGAGTTCATTAGGGCAGAAATTGGCCACACTAGGGGGGTTTTGGTACCACCTGGTCTTCATGTGGCACCATGTGCTGTAATGTGGTGTCTGCGCAGGGCTGGACAAAACTGCACCCACAGAAGCTGTGAAATCCAGCAGGTGAACTCAGCGCTATCTGCTGCCCGTCTCCCTCCGCAATACTTGGGAATAATAAAGCTATAACGCGTGCAATTCCGCGAGCTTCCCTGAATCCTGCTGCCACCCCCTCCTCTTCCTCGCTCCCCCCTGGCTGGGCCAGGCTCCCCCTCCATTTACGGCCATGCAGCTCCAGGAGCTCCGAGCACTTAGGCGAGCGCCCGTCCCGGGGGCCGGGAGGAATCGGCGGGAGGACGACGGGCGCTAAGTGCTTTGCTGGCCCGGGGCCAGGGCCGCTGCAGTTTACACATGTGCTCGACCACGTAGCAAGCCCTGAGCGCGCGGGTCGCCGTGCAGTGCAATGCCAGGAGGGCCTGGGCAAAAAGCCTTCCCGGCACCCCCAGAAAGCAGCAGAATGACCCCGATTTAAAGCCACATTTGCAGAATCTCTGCAGCCTTTGTCTCGCTCTGTGCTTTGGAAGTTGCTCTTTGCTCCTACATGCAAATGTCCCTGGATGGTATAGGCAGGGTAGGAAAGTAGGAGCAGCCGGAGCCACTCTGGGGGTTAACGCTGCTCGTTTGCTGTTTTCCCTCCCCATTAGCACTGCGGAGGTAACGGGTGACATCCCTGTGTCCCCGCCGTGGGGACGGGAACACAGTCTGGGCCCCGTGCGCCCTGTCCTGCCTCTGCCATCCGGCTCCCTGGCTGCGCTCGCAGCATCGAGGGCCGCTCCTGCCCGCGCATGATCCGAATTTCCTGCTCCCTTGATCTCCCTGTGCAGCCCAGGAGCGATGCAGGAAACGAGGGCTGCCCAGTGCAGATCTCCGCCAGCACCCGGGCGTCCTGCCCGCCCGCTCCTCGCTGGGACACGGCCTCCTGGCAGCGCTTCCATCCGTGCGCGTTGCAAAAATACCCATGGGTTGTGTGTTCTATGCAGCATTTTCTCCAAATCTATGCTAACACCTGGGCACATCACTGCGGCTGTCAGGGTGTTTGTCCTGACGCTTTGGCTTTTGAACCACCAGCAGAACAACAGTGCAAGGCGATTAATTCCCTCCCAGTCCTTATTTAATCTGTTGCACCTTGGTGGATGCCAGGGAACCAGAGGGTGTTGTTTTCTCCTAGCCGCTCTCTGGCGCCCTGGAATGTGAGGGCAGCCGGAGGCCGGCACCGCATCTCCCGCTGCATCCAGGGATGCTCCGTGACGTCTCCCATGGGAGCTCATCCCGCTGGGGGCTTTCCCCATTCACTGCCCTGACTCGTGGCTTGCTCCACTTTGACCTGTTTGCTGCAAGGGCCACCGAACGCCTGGGCCCCTCTTCCCCCCAATCCAGGCACCTGCGGAACCTGCAGCGCTTGGAAACCTCCCGCATTTGACAGTGCTGCCCATTTACTCCGAATAGCCCGAGAGAGAAGTAATGAATTTCAGCTGTTTACCTCTTTAAAAAGCTCGTTTGTGTTCAGACATAATTATCCAGGCACTTCTAAGAAAGGCACCATTGATTGCGGGGAAGAATTAGCATTTGGTTGCATTGGCTCTGACAGCCGCCAGCACCCTTGCGAGTGCCCCTCATATGCATTAACTCACTTAAAGCGTAAACTGCAAATGTTTGTTTTTGTTTTTGTTTTTCCTTTAATTTTCACACAGGAGATGCAGCTTGGCTCGGGCCAGGTGCTCCCGTTTGCTGTGGGTGCTCATGTCTCATGCATTTGTCCCCATGTGCCCCAAACCCTTGTGCAAAGCCCTCGGAGGTTATTCCCACCATGGCCCCGCAATCACAGTTTGCTGCAGGATTCACCGGAGCTTTTCCTGGACAGAGGGGGCTGTCCCAGGAACGTGCAGGCTGTGCAAGCAGCCGTGGAGGTAGCTGAGCAAATCCCTGATAATTGCAGTTGGAATGGTGGAAAAGGCTCCTTCTGTTGCTGTGCTTGAAAAGAGAAAGCCCAATAACTTTTCTTTTAATCTCGAGCTTTGCAAGTCTTTCTGTTTGTTCGCTTTGTTTACCCGATCCCTCGCTCTGGATCTAAACTCCCTGGCCGCATCCCTTTGAATGTGTGTTGAAATAGATCTCGGTTTCATTCTGCGCGTTTTGGGCAGGATGTGAAGCAATTTCACCCGTCGGCTGGGAGCGGGAGATGGATGGGGCCGTTACCAGCCCGAGCGGGGCCGTCGGAGCCGTGATGCTGCCTGCCTCCAAATGCCAACTCTGAGCACCCGAAGGAGCTTTGTGAGGAGGGTCTGGAGGGGGAGATGGGCTGTAAATGACAAAAATCCTGCGGAAGGAAGAGCCTGAGCGGTTCATGCACTGAGCAGCCTCCTGGGGTGCGGGGCTCTCGCTCCCTGGCTGGGGACACGGCACCAAAACTCAGCACTTGTGCCCCAAAAGCAGCATCCACAAAACTGGAAGCATTTTCTACCAAAAACTAAAAATCTATAATAGTAATAATTTGAGATGGCCTAAAGACACACAAGATTCCCAGTTGCTTTTGCTCCAGGCCAGTTGCTCCGTAGCTCCGTTCGTGTTTGCCGTGATGCTCCGGTGCCGATCGGCACCGGGGGCCACAGGCTCCGTCGATCTTGGCAATCTAGGGGTTGTTCCATGGCAGATGGGGACACAGAGCCCTTGGGAACAGGAGGGAGAGAATCACTGTGGTGCTGCAGCCCGGTTGGGATCCGAGCTCACTTGGGTGTCAGTGTAAACTGCCTCTTAAATCAAAGCTGCCTAAATGATTCTGCAAAATAATTGCCTCTATTCATCAGAAAAACAAGCCCTAGCTCCAAGCGTAACATAGTGTTTGGTCAGGGATTTTATTTTTTTCCACTTTTCTTCAATTTTGCATTCAGGAAAGATACCGTCTTTGATCTCCCTGTAATACTGTCCCCTAACCAAGAGGGTCAGTCCATCGAGCTGCAGTCTCGAGATATGGGGATGTTTTATGATGGATGTTGCCACTTTTGCAGATCTGCCGCAATGCTCCAAGTGCAGCAAGGGGCTGCAGCTCCTATGGAGCGATGGGAAGATGCTCTCCAGGGCCGGGCAAGCGTGCTGAGCCCGGATAACGGCGCTCAGGGAGCTGGGCTCCAGCAAGGGCTGAGCAGCTTGCCAGGACATCTGCTAGGTTCAAAGAAGGAACCTGATCTGCTAGGTTCAAAGAGGGTCTCACCGCTGAGCCTGCCCCTTGGACGGGGCTGGGATGAGTTTCCTTCCCGAATTGCCCTGCGTCCCATGCGCATCCCTGATCCTCACCTTCCTATTAGCGTTTCCCGATTACTCCGTGCTTTCCGGCAGGGTGACATTTGGGCTCGCAGCTCATCGGCCCTGGGGACCGCGGCGGTGGCGTTATCGCTCGCGATGACATTTACACGGACACCGGCATCGCATCGGTATCGATAACCGCAGCCGAGTGCGAGGAAGGCACCCCCTGGCTCCTGCTCAGCGCGGCCGGCTCCAACGTGGTTCCCACGGAGCAGGGAATTGGTTTTCCTGGTGCTAGTGACGGAGCGGGGTGTCTGCTCATCCCCTTCGTCCGGTGACTTGGTCCCGGTGCTCGGCCTCCTGCTGCCCGGATCGTGGTCCCTTTCCTGCCCCTTTGCTTGTCCCACTCCATAGAGCATTTGCAAGAGGCAATGAAGGGCCCCGAATTCCATCCCTCTGCATGTCTTCCATGCTGATTGCTCCCATCTGGAAAAGGGCATTTTTCTTACCCACCAGCAGTGCTTCTGCAAAGTTTAATTTATTTGTTTTCTTTTTCTTGTAAAGCATTTTCCCCTGGCTGGCTGGATGACACAGAGAAAGCAAAGTTGTCATCCTGGCTTTATTTTCGTCATTCCAGCTGGTTTCAGCTTCCCTAGGGAGCTGGTTGGAGCCACATGGCCACAATCACACATAGGGAAAAAGGGGTGCCGAGGCAGTGGGATACCATGGGAATTATCCTGCTGTCCAGTCCCTCCCTGCATTCCCATCCCCTCACTTCCCTGCCACTCTTTTAATCCCATGGTTCCTGTGGTTAATTCCTGGGGGAATTTTTATCCCGATGTTGCCACTAGTCCGTGTTTTCTAGAAATGCATCGGGATGTGGTTGTAGCCAGACTTGGGATATTCGTTTCTTAAATGGCTCCGCAGGCCAAAATGCTGCTCGGGGCCGGTGTCCGTGACAGCCGGGGGCAGATCCTACTGCCTCCTCTGCTTTCCCGATTCCTAAGCAAACGAACCCGAATGATCCAGTGCAGTGTGAGGTCTAAAAATATCTTTAATCAATCAACTTTTTTAAAAATAAGAATGTTCCTTAAAATGATGCCAGCGCACCAGCCAGCGCTGCCTCCTGGGAATTTTATTCTGACTCATTTTCCTGCAGTTTTCTTCACCCTTTTTTGCTTTTCTCTTTTTCTGCTCCTATTTATCATGTTGGCCTGTTTCTCATTAAGTCACCTGCAGGACGAGGTGGCTCTGGAGGATCTGGCTCCTCGGGGTCACCTCACTGGTAGCCCCGGGGGGACCTGTGGTTCCCTCTGCCCCTGATTCCTAGAGGAATCCAGGCCCCTCTCCCATCTTCTAAACTTCCAGCGGGAAAGCCAGGCTGGGATTTTTCCAAGGGTCATAGGGGATTTATGTGGCTGAGTCCTGCTTTTTGCTGAGAAGTGCTCCTCTCTCTGCAACCCCCATCTCTCCAATGCGTGTGTGTGCATATATATGTCTATATATACACACATAGATGTGTGGGGGTATATTTAGTGCATTAGTCACTTCTTCGACTATAAAAACTGAAACTTCAGTTGGCTGCTGCTCCTGTAAACATATGTTCTACTTGTAACTATAACTCGGCTTTTATTATTCCGCCTTCCTCCTCCGAGCGCCGTGCGGGGCGTACGGCTGGGAGAGCAGCAATAATAGCATTAGTGCCACATCGGAGCATTCAAAATAATGGGTTAAGTCTCCAAAATCCCCCAACCGGCTCCAAAATAGGAAGATTATTTGAAAATTGGAAGCACTGTGATCTGGCCATGCTGCTTGCCAGTGACTGGATATTTTGGGTTTGGTTTCTCCACTTTCCTCTCCCTGACCAGGACCAGAGAAGTGTAGGGAAGTTTAAAAGCAGCTAAGACTGATCCAGCACGAGGGCTTGGGCTTTTTAGCAGCTTGTCTTTAGCTGCATCTAGGCGTGGGATGGAAGCCCTGGCGTTTGCAACGCAGCAGCACGTGGCTCCGGTGTTTTCAGTGGGTTTCTTGCCAAAATATATTTGGAAACGGAATGATGGATGGGAGGGATGATCCCCATGAAAACGGCTGTTGCGCAGGGGAGAGGGCTCATCTGCACTGCACACATCTGAGCCTTCAGCCTCATTCACTTTGCTGGGGTTTTCTGTGCTCATTATTTGGGCTGGGGAAGTGGCTGATGCAAAGTGAAGAGGGGGAAAAAAAAGACAAAGAACAGGGCTGTGGACATGGCTGTGCACCGTGTACCTGCACAGTTTAAAAACAGACATAAAAAGTGTGGCATCCTAAGCAGGAAGGCATTATTTTTGTCTTGCATATTCTGCATTTCAGAATTTTAAAGAAAATATTAGACTTCTAGCAGTGGTCCAAGAACCACCCTTATAACACTGCATGACAGCACAAGGATCTGAAAGTCTGGTGGAAATGGGAGCTACCCACATCGTGGCCAAAACACGTGGAGCAGAGCTCCGAGTTACATCGTTGCCGTTAATTTTACACTTCTTTCCGTGCCAACAACAAGAGGTTTCTGGGGATAAGAGCCGGGGGGCGCGATTTGGAGGCTTGGATTTGTGTAATTAAGCAGAATAGCTCTTCTGCCTGCAGCTTTCCATGTCCTAATGCAAAATTGCACGAGCCAGGGCTGGAGAGATGCAGCCGTCGGGCCTGGAGGACGGTGCTGCTGCTCCGGGTTAATTAGCTCCATTGAACTAATGAGCGCAGAGCTTGGCATGAGCACAAGGGTCCAGGGAGGGCACTGGGGATTCCTGGTTTGCTCAGGTCTGAGTTGCCATAAACTCAGTGGGATTAAGGCCCTTTTAAAGGGGAATGGGGATGTCTCCACGGGATGCCCTCTTGCTGTTGGCTCGAGGGGACAGGAGCACCTGCGGCTGCCACTGTCCCCTGTGCTGCCTTGGCAAAGCAGCCAAATGTGCTTTAAAAGCGGCAAAAGGAAAATGACAGACTAAAAGCCATCGTGGTTCTGGGTAGCGCTTGCTGCCCTAGGAAAAGGGCTCCGTGTGCCCCTCCGGGCTCCTGGCTGCTCCTGGGCAGGTTGCACTGGATCGTCCATTCCTCATCTTGGATCACCCGCCCTCCAGCACGTGCATCCCTGCAAATACCCAAGGATGTGGCACTGAGCATAGTCTCTGCAAAACAACCTCCTCTTTTGGCCTTCTCCGTTTAGTTTCCCTGCTGAGAATGGTCTTGGACACCTAGTTGAGCTCACCCTGATGCTCCTGTCTCTCTTTTGCTCCTTAAACCAGGTCAGGGCCCTTCCAGCTCTACAGAGAAGGCAGGAGGCAGTGCAGGAGGAGGGTCCTGGCGTGCATGGAGTGTCCGGCTCTTCCTCAAGGAGCCACATGTCTTTATCCAAAGGCTGTTCGGAATTGCCTGGGGTTAAGAGGTGCCTGGGATCCTCAGCATTGACCACTGCCGTGGGACCGGTGTGTTTTGGAGGGTGGTTTCTGCAGCTGCCACATCTAAATTGGGGCTAGATAGTAGAACTCAGGCCCTGGGTTTCTACCTGATTTTGTGGCCAAAAAGCCCCATGTTTCCCCGCGTTGGTCAGGAGCCATTGGGGGGCAGCGATGGCGAGCGGCTCGTGGCCATCCCATGGCTGGTGACGTTGCCGGAGCCGGTGACACGGATCTTCTGGGAGCGCCGGTCGCTCCGGTGCTTTTCCCGGGTCTCCCCGTTCTCGTTCCGCAGAGACCGGAGCCGCCGGAGCCACCGTTTCCTTGGCAACGCGGCGATGCCAGGTTTGCGCCGTCACGGTGGCAGCGGGTCGGTGGGCGCCGTGTGCGGGCGGATGCCGGCGGCCCCGGAGGATGCCCGGCAATTCCAACGCAAACGCAGCGTCATTCCCGGCATGGAGCCGGCAACCCATGGGGCCATCCCAGATTTTAGAGAAAGGAGCTTTGGTCTAGATGGACAGGCAATGTCGGTGGTGCTCTCTGTAAGGAATCAAGGCACTTGTTGCAGCTCTTGTAACAGGTCTTTCCATGCACGTGACTATTTAACCTTATTGCTATATACCGCAGCGAGATCATTTAGAAGAAAGTTGATTTTAGAAATTCAGGGTCCCAGAGAAAAGGTACCCCCAAAAAGCAGAAAGTCTCTCTGCATCTCATGGGCCGAGTGTGGTTCCGATGCAGCTAACAGCAAAATTACAACAGGTTTCAGCATACCTGGATTTTTATTCCTGCCTTCTCTCATACCCACTGAATTTGGCCAATGTCGCTAAGAGGCAAAGGAGTGGGAGAAAAAGAATCCCAGTTACAATATGTGAAGTGATTGGGAATGCAGGTGTCCCGGGAGCAGCTCGGGAGTGTGTCTGCAGGGAGCACCACACGGATCCCATCACGTAGTGCAAATATTGGAAGGAGGCTGTGCCCGGGGTTAGGCTGTGTCTGGGTCTGTCACGCTCTGTTTTCTCTATGGGACAGGGTTACTGCTCTGCTTCTGATTAGGAAAAAAGGAAGGGGGAGCCAAACAGCCCCTGCAAATGTCAAAAATCAGAAAGGAGTCATTGAAAAGAGAGGAATAAACAAACCAAGGTTGGTGTCTTAGTGATGTGCAAGTTCTCTGGGGCTGTGGCCAGAACGTGGCCTCTTCTAGCTACTTCGGAGCCGCTGACACGGGGACCTGGGGTCTTATTTGTTGTTTATTTGCATAGAGCATTTCCATCTTGGACCAGTGCTTCCAAGTGTGACGTGTCTGCACCCCAGCAGCTCCACAGCATTCCTAGCCCTGAATTTTCCAATTAAATTGCTCTCTAAACCCAAAAGCTTGGGGAGCAGTGGGGAAGTCTTCCTTCCACTTGTGGATTGCTGCCTTTGGGTGCCTCTGGTTGAAGGTGCTGGAGAAAGGACACCATTCCCCACAGAGCAAGAGGAAGGGATTATCCTTAGATTTAAAAGGAATGGCAGTAAAGCACCCTCTCTTCCATGAGAAAGGATAAATATGGTAGGGTTTTTGTTTGCTTTCCTGAAGTAGGAGAATTTTTATTATCGGAAATAAGACAATGTCTATGTTCTCTCTCCATGATCCCTTGCTCACACACACTCGTTTGCAAGCAGGAAGGTTTATTCATACACAGATGTTTCCAATTACGTTCCTATGAACAATTCTCTCATTCAGGTCTAATTTGTGAAACTCCTGTTCAGTTCCCCCAAATCTTTTTTTATTGTTTTTAATGGTCGTACCGGCAGCAATAATCACAAGCTCTGAGCCTAGTCTGTACTGAGAAGAATCAGCACTTAGTGCTTTGAAACTGTAATGCTGCTGCAGTTGTGCATTGGTGGGTCTGGTAGGAGAATTTGGTCTTTTTTGGGGGGGAAATATGGAAATATCTGGCCTTGAACCTTTTCCTTCCCCTTCCAAGCTGTGAATCCCGTGTTGCAGCTGAAACCTGGTGTCTTCCTGGAACTTGCTGAGCCGGTTCTGAGCAGGAGCAGGTCCAGCTGAACTGTTCGTTCCCTGCATCGCTCTGTGATTTACATCCCAACATGCCGTCATCCCTGGCCCTACCAGCTTGTGCTGTTGGCTTTGCTTTGTTTTCCTTTTATATCTACGGTCATGATGTAGAGCTTGATCCGGCCTCCTTCGTTCCTTGAGACTTAGGTGCTGAGGAAGGAGATAAGATGCATTTGGCAACTGCTGTAGTGACTTGTTAAGGGAAGGAGGAGGACAACCTCCTGGCTGGAGTGAGGACCTGGAGAGCCCACCTGAGGCCTGGGTGACTCAACGGTGCTCGAATCCATTCATCTTTCTTTGTCTTGATTTTTCTTTTCCGTGGTAGCAAAAGAGCAAGTGCTAGGGGATGTTGTGGGTGACTCCATGGTGAAAGCCTTGGAAATCTGGGAAGGAAGTGGCTCCAAGGGCAGGACAGGGCCTGCCGGGCTCTCTGCTGCTCCTGTGCGTGGCTGCAATGCAGTAGTGACAGCTCAGTGGCTTCAGATGGAAACAGCAATATGCCTTTCTGTGCTTTCCTAACTTTGCTTCTCTGTAGGTAATGAAAAGCAGCCTTTGTCCCTTGGTCTCACTGGGAGTTCCCTTTCCAAGGCCCTTTCCCATCAATTACTAAAAAATTCAAGTCTTAGCATCCCCTGGATGTTTGGGAGTGCTTCCTCTGTTGCCCGTGCCAGCAGTGAGGCCTTTTTGCCAGGTAAATCATGGTGTCTCGGCTCTGGCGTCCCCTTCCCCTGCACCCTCGCGATGGCCAAGCGTGCGCTCTCCTTAACGGCCTCTTCCCACGTGGTTCGAGCACGTCAGCATGCTGGTCATCCTGCTGAACTGCGTCACCCTGGGCATGTTCCAGCCCTGCGAGGACGTGGAGTGCCAGTCGGAGCGCTGCACCATCCTGGAGGTAAGAGCACGAGCGCCGGGAAACCCGGGAGCTGCCTCAGATGGACCTACCTGGCACGATCCCTTCTCTGCTCACGGGAAGGGTTGGGAGCTCCAGACTGGGTATCAGGGAACCTCTTGCTCACAGGCAGCAGCTTGTGCTCTGTCCAGGTCACTGCTGGCGTCTCTTGCCTTGCTACAGTGCTGTCAGGCCCTGGTGACTTTGACCTCTCTTGAAGAAGGTAAAACATGGTCCATGTCCCTGCCCGAGTCCCGCAGCTGCTGCACAGCCAAAGAGCAAGATCAGCAAGTCTTGGAAATGCCTCCTAGCACAAAAATCCCTCCCAGATGGTAAGGCTGGAGCTGTTGGCTCCGTGCCTGCCCTGCTGGCCCTGGCCCAGGCCTGGCAGTGCCCTTGCTGCCGTGTGCCCACATGGTTTGCTCTGGGAGCTCCTGCTGCGTGGGCTGCACCGTGGCACGAGTCCTCCTGCAGCGACTCGTTTCTGGGGCTCGAAACGAGCTCTGAAGGCTCCTTCATGCCGTGCATCAACCTTTGGAGCCTTCACATTATATATATGTGAATATATATATATGCTGCTTTACCTCCCATGGAGGTTTTCAGCATTAAAGAAGGGCCTCTGGGTCATTCCAGCCAAGCTCTCCTGCCCCTTTCAAGCCTTGGTCCAGACTTGTCTGCAAATCCCTCAAACTTGTCTGCACCAAAACCTCCTTTGGCCCAAAGGGATCTGTTAAACACAGAGCCCAAGAAGCCATGTGAACAGGGACACACCACAGGGCTTGTCAAGGAATAAAAGGTTGGAGAAACTATTGTTTGAGAGGTGGCCAGCATAGGAATTTCTCCAAAGGGTCAGGTAGAAGAGCCCTCAACCTCCATGTGCCTGCAGTTTATTTACATGAACTCACCCATGTGGGACTTTGGAGGACACTTGTCCCTGCAAAGTGTTCAGGCCAACAAAGGGAATCCTGCCTGGATAAGGAGGTGACATTAATGAAGGTTTGTTATTTGCTTCCTTTTTTAATGACAATATAATTTAATCAGGTCGCAATCATAGAGCTTGTAAAACATAGAGATCTGTTCTCCCTCAAATAAACACTTGTAGAATCTGCAAGGAGCCCAGGCATTGAATTTGGATTCTAATAATTGCGGGATGATTATGACATATTGAATATATTTGTAAAAAAGCAAAGTGTTATCCCGGAGGGTTTGCAGGCAGAAAAGGGCTACGAGTAAAACCATGTTTATCCATCACCCTGTCGCAGCTTGCAGGAGGAAACAGAAGCCAGAACATGAGGTAGAAAAACCTGAACTTCTTTGTGGAGGCGTTCAGATGCCAATTATTAAATGAACTGAAATAATGGAGCAAAACTTCAGTGCAGTTTATCCAGGGGAGCGTTGGTTGATAAAGCCAGCAGCTAGATGAGATGGTCCTTGCACCCAACCACGCGGAGGTGCATGGATGCACAGCAGGAACTTGGCTCCCGCATGGAGACTCTGTTAAATTTTCCATGAATCCTTTCAGGCCTCAAAAGAAAAGTGCCAGAGAAACAATCCCTGATAGTGTGAGCACTGGGCAAGTGGTTTGGAGAGTTGTTCCATTTGGTGGATGGCTCTTGGGCACTGGCTGGGTCTGCCCACGGGACGTGCCGATGCCTTTGCAGCGCGAGCGCTGCCGCCTCCGCTGCCCCTTTCCCTGAGAACGCAGCAGAACTGACTGTAATAATCTCTTACTGGTCTCCAGGCATTTGACGACTTCATTTTCGCTTTCTTTGCGGTGGAGATGGTCATCAAGATGGTGGCTCTGGGGATCTTCGGGCAGAAGTGTTACCTTGGAGACACGTGGAATCGCCTGGACTTCTTCATCGTGATGGCGGGGTCAGTAACCAAACCTCATCAACTTGTTGTTTGCACTGAAAGTCCAAAAACCCCAGAGAACTGCATCTGTGGGTTGTCCTGGCTGGTTTTCCTAATGTCTTGTGGAAGCTGCCGAGTTTGAGCCAAATCAACATCTCACTGGTTTAAGCTTCTGGCAATGACTCCTGGTGATGGGAAGGGATGTGAATGTCATTGCCAAGAGACCAAGGGAGGCAGAAAACAGAGAGGGGCAAACATAGGGTAAAAGAAATTGCTTATTTCTGAAATCATGTCCATTTTAATAAGGAGTAGTGTACTTAGCAGCCTGCACTAAGGGATTTAATTAAAGTGAGCTCTTCGACTTGGCAGGAAAGCTGCTGTTCTGTGTGGACCTGACAGCTGTCGTGACACCATCGGAGCAAAGCAGAAAGGCAGAACTTAGCCAAACAGGGCAATCCAGCCCCAAAAGCTGGTTCAGGAGATAGAAATTCCAGTGGGGAAAAATGGCAAGAAGTTGGCCATCATCTGCCATTGCCGATCCTCCTAGATGACAAGTGCCTGCGGATTTCTCCTGTAAACTTTGTGGGTTACATTTTAACATCATCTCCCACAGCTGCTTATTTCTGTAGCATCTGCTAATAAACAGGGTTAACTCATCTGCTGAATCACCCCAGGAAAATTTGGGTTCTTCTGCCACCAGCATCCTCACACCGTAGGGCAAAGCTGAGGGAATGGCATTGAAAAGTCATTTCAATAAACAAATAACTTCTAGAAACCCTGCCTCTTTTACCTGCTTGGCACAGCGTAGAAAAGGATAGACTGGTTTAATTAGAGTACTACCTTATTTCTGAATTCCTTGGTTTATGACATGACCTGTCTGGGGTTAATTAGAACATTTCTGTAATATGTTGGGGGTATTTTTACCCTTGCATTAGTGAGGTACCGTCTTAACTCCATTAATAGAGAGGCTTTGTTTTGCTCCACGTCTGGAATATAATCAGGAATGGCCTTCTGGCTTTGAATAAAACACGAGCTATCCCAAGCCTTTGGACCCACGTGTGCTTCCAGGTGGCAGGAACAGCAGGAGCACCACAAGCCACTGGGTTTTCCACAGCGGTGGAAGCTGCAGGCTGGGTTTCCCTGGGAATCTCGGGATTGGAAATTTGGTGTCAGGAACCAAGGGGGTTGGTGCTTTCCCCACACTGATCCTGCAAGATGGGCTCTCCTGAGGGCAAGCAGAGCTTCCCAGTGGCATCAGTCAGATCTTCGCAGCAAAGCTCTACAATAAAATATCACATGCAGGTGCAGAAGCTCAGTCCTTGGCTCCTACTCCAAAGACAGATTTTGTTACTGGGGTCTTTTGTTCACTTAGACCTGGGCTGGCTGGGAAGTTGGCCAGTGAGTCAGTTTGATAGTTTTCCAGGCCATTTCCAAGCCTCCATGGCAAGTGCTGGAGAAGAATGACAAGAGCAGAAACGCCGTGAAACCCTTCAGGAAGCCCCCGTCCTGGTGCACTGGCACCGATGCTGCAGGTGAGAAGTGGGACAAACCCTTTTGCTGGCTGATCCCAACCCTCTCTGGCTGATTTTGGGATATGGAAGCCATGCCTGTAATGGGATTGCCTCCAGCTCCACAAGAGAGGCTGCTTTGGAGCTGGGGTGGCCAGTGGGCAACGCTAGTAAAGGGCAGGGAGATGCGTGGATGGTCTGGGACTTATTTGCCTCTTCTATCACCACTGTTCCTAAAACCAGAGATGCTTCTAGCAGCAAGCAAACTACTGGAGTAACTCAGTTGCTTTCCTCAAGCGAGTGGGTGGATGCGATGAAGTTCATATGAGGCTGCTCTAATAGGAAGAGAAACAAGTGATCTGCAGCACTGCCCGCTTTGTTCATCCCATTTGGTCTCCTCAAATAAGCTGATTTGGCTTCCTAGCAAATGTACCAAAGAAAACGGAGGGTAAGCAGGGAAACTACAAAATAAACATATCTTCTGCCTTTAGCAACAGATTGTCTCTGAAGTTTGTTCCAGCACTGAAAGCCCTTTCATATTCTGCTTGCCTAAGAAATGTACCCTGGAAAATTTCAGAACGAATGGAGCTTACAACCTTCCAGTCTGACCAGCAGCCAAGTTGAAAGCATTTCCCAAGCATTAGAAATGTTATCCGCAAGAGCGGAAACCAGGGAGATTGCCCGTGCATCCAGTCCCTGGAGACACTGCAGACCCATGCGACTTGCTTTGGACATCCTCAACTTGACAGCTCAAGGAAAAGAAGCCGTTCGTGGTAGAAGACATTGCAAAAGCTTGAGCCTGTTTTGGGTTTTTTGTTGTTTTGGTTTGGTTTTCCCACATGCAGAGGCTTTGGGGAATCATCTACCAAGGGCCAGGCTCTCCAGACCCTGCAGAGCCAAAATTTCCAGCTCCCATGTGTTTTCACAGGGAATTTCCTGGCTATCCTTGGCTTCTGAGTGTGGCGTGAGAACAGGACCCCAAGCAGCTCTTGACCAAGAAACTTCAGAGTTTTACATGAAGATTGCAGCTGATTTCTCTGCTTCTAGAAGGTCCCATCTGGAATCCATTGCATTCAATGAAGTGGTTTGCAAATGTGGATCCTTTGCAGCTCACTTTGAGAACATTAATGGTATCCCAGTGAAGGGCCAGATACCAGAGTCAGAAAGTCCATTTGCAAGGTCAGATCTTAGCTTCTTCTAACAGGAGCATCAGGTTTGGCTCATTTCAAGCTTCAAGGTGCTTTTGATTTATAAAGACTCATTAGCTACAGCAGGGAAAAAACATCTGTGGAAGGTTATTGCTGAAAACAGCATCAAATCGGCATGGTCTGAAAATTTGGGTTAAAACATGGGGAAATAAGGTAAAGGGCCAAAGTCAGCCCAGTGCCAAAACAGTGATGTAGTGGGGCTGCATCCCAAAAGCCCTAAGCAAGGGGCTTGACACTTGCTTCCCGGTGGCACATAATGGTTCAGGGAACATCCTGGTAGAGGATGCTGAAGCAGGGAAAAAAATCTCCCTTTCTGCCCTGAAACTACTGAGATTACAGCAGCTCTGCTTATATTTGCCTTCCTCCTTCCCTATCTTTTTGTTTATTTAAAGAAAAAACAAAAGCCCTTTCTGCACCAGGGCCAGCGTTGTGCTCGCAGGGCGGCATTTGATGCTGCTCTGTTATTTGAGCAGGCGGGGTGAGAGATTTGTGACATATTTACAAGTGTTTCCCTGTAGTCAAACCCATAAATTGTAATTACAGCCATGCTAACTAGCCATAGCCCCATCAAAAAACAGCAACACTCCATGCATTTGCCACTTATTGCTATAAAAGAGCAAGAAAAGGGACTAAACTGAACGTCCTTCCCAGCCTGTGAGAAAAATGTTTACGTGAGATGGAGACAGAGCATGAAAAAGAAAACGTTCCCTATTCCTAATAATAAAATGGGAAGCAAACTACCCCAGACTTTGTTTGGCGGCTCAGTTTGGTTTGGTGTGTGGTCATAGGAGAAAAGATTGGCTGCTGTGAACACATGTGGGATGTTGGTAGGGGGGATCTGAAACATCTTCTTGCCCTGGGGCCACATGGGGATGTGGGGAATCAGCCTGGCAAAGCGGGGTGCAGGATGGGGGGGTTTTCCATTCCATATTGGCATTCGCGGAGCCGGCGGCTCGCGCGCTCCGTGCAGGAGCATCCTGACGGCTTCTCCCTTCCCTCCTTAGCATGATGGAGTACTCCCTGGACGGCCACAACGTCAGCCTGTCTGCCATCCGCACCGTCCGCGTCCTCAGGCCGCTGCGAGCCATTAACAGGGTCCCAAGTAAGTGCAACCTCTCCGGCCCTCGCTGCAATCCCTGTCTAGCTCCGTCTGGGAAAAGCAGGGATTTATCCCCCCAGCTGCTTACACGTGCACTAAGTCTCACAGGCGTCTCCGTGCTGGCTGGGAGCAAATTCATTTATTCTAATTTTTGGCGGTGAGGAAGAGCTCATTTATTAGCATTATCAGTGTTAGGAAAGGGCAATGCGCGTAGGTTTTGTACCCAGGATGCCAAATTTTCATGGCTGTTTTCCAACATTTTTGTGAACTCCCTGAGACAAGTGAATGTATCAAGACCTTCCCAGCCTGCTCCTTGTGCTAAGGCAATAACAAAGTTCCTATAAAGAAGGGGGAAAGAGCAAGGCTAAAAAGGATCTTCTCTCCCTGGATAGGTTTGTTTTTCCTTTCACGCTGCTGAAGGTCTCTCCATCCCTTTGTGCTCAGGATTAGAAGTGCAGCAGCCTCTGTTGCTGGTAAAACACCACGGCGGCTGCAGAGCAAAATTGGGTTCATGCACGATGGGAAGTTCAAGTGGCCCCTAAACCCATTTCCAAGTAGATTCAGCTGCTCGTCTTCTAAATCCAATTTGAAAGAGCAACCAGCAAGTTGCAATAATTTCCTGCTAACAGCAGCCATCCCCTGAGCAGTCCTTCATGACATACTAATTTCATAGCTCTGCTGTCCCGTTTGAACCAAAATCCTCTCTGTGCCGAATGCAGCAGCATCGCGTGGGGATCGGATGGGGCGTCTGCAGAAAGGGCTTTTCCTGCTGCTTTGCAAAGCACCCGGAATGAGCGGTCCTTGCCGAGCATCCTGCCTGGAATGTGGGCACTTCTCCCGACAGCAAAACAAACTACCCCGGAAGAGTCCTGCTTCCAGTCCCATAGAGGAACAGGCGAGGGAACAGATGGATGTTTACACACAGGAATCTTTGAAGTTGCTCTCTGAAGTCTGATTTGCTAGGATTTTTCCCCCCACCACCAAAAAAGAAAAAAGAGAAAAAAAAAAGAAAAAATATCTAAATTCAACAGTGACCAAACAGCTCTGAGTTGGGCTGACACTGGGCTCAGGTGCAGGTTCTCTTCTCACTACTTTATTCATCTCCACCTCCCAGGAGACAGGTAATAGAAAAATCTTTTTTTTTTTTTTTTTTTTTTTTTTTGTTAATAGTACGTGAGATTAAATCCAAAGAGCTAAATCCGTGCTCGGTGTTGCCTGGCTTGATGAGCAGCTAGGCTGGACTTATAACATTAGCAGCAGTTTGAACCCGCGCCAGGGCAGGATTAGCATCCTGCGGAGCCGCTCGCTCCCCGGCGGGAGGGTAATCGCGGCCTCCCCGTGTTTATGAGATGCTAACGCCACCCGCGTGCAACTTTGCTGCTTCTCCTGTGTCAGTCTGATGCCCGATATAACCCAGGAGCTGCAGGGATGGTAGCGATGACCCTGTGTTTTGTTGTAGTTTGGGGTGTCCGGGCGATAACGCTGCCTACTCTCCCATCCATGGGAATGCTACGGCTTAGCGTGGAAATTCCCTCCCTCCAAATGCACCGGCCGTCCAGGGACGGGGCAGGAGATGGGAATTGTGGCTGAAAATGAAGGGACCCCCTGTGCTGGGGGTCTGCGCTTTGTCCCCCCAAGCCTGGGCATGGGCCTGGGCTCCAGCCAGCGCTATTAGCTCTTTGCTTCCAGGCACAGTAAATTCACCCACAAGATTATTTCATTTTTCTTTTATTATTTAAGAAAAGAAAGGAGAGCCTCAGCCAATAAAAACATCATCTCTATTAGAAATTATTCCTTGGAAATGACAAGAAAAATATAATTCCTACAATTTATATCATTGGCAAGGGCCGTAGTTTTAAGGCAGGCAGGGTTAATAGCGGTCACTTGTGTGTGTTTTTTTTTTTCCTTTTTTTTTTTTTTTTCCTCTAAGTTCTTCTCCCTGTTTTATTTTCATTTTTGTTCTGTGTGGTTTGAAACAGGCTTCACATGAGCACACAGAGAGATGCTGATCCCCATCCCAGCCTGGTAATCCCTTCCCAGGGAACACTTGACGCTCGGCCGGCAGCGAGCGGGTCGCTCGCAGATGGATTCAGGCTTGCAAACGGTGCCGCTAAACAAGCCCAAATACCGGGAGTGGAAAAAGATGGTCTGCCACAGGGAGATAAATTTTCACTATTTTGGGGGGAAAAAAAGGACAACTCCATGCAGGCAGGGACAGTGGTTTGCAGAGCAGCAGCTTAGGGGGTAAAACGACGGAAAAGATGGAAAATTGTGTGTAGGAAGGAGCATTTTCCCTGGCTGTTGGCAGGATGTTGCTCTGGCAGCGGTGCTCGAAGCTGGCGAGCGGGGGCTGCTCTCGTGTTGCCGGAGGTAGCAGGAGCCGTGTCCTCCTTGGAAGAGTCCAGAGAGAAGGCCCGGAGAGCCACCGCAGCCTAGATCCCTCCCGAGGCTCCGACTTCCTTAAGGGAAGATTCAAGTGAACCCTTCGGTCTGTTTATAAATACATATTTTGACAGCGCCCCAGCGGGCCGATGCCTCAGGGGGTGTTTGCAGGGAGCGGCTGTCGTGCAGCTGTGCCCACGGTGACACGTTGTCGAGCGGGTGTCACCGAGGATGCCTGAAGAGCCCTTCCCAACATCTGGAAGTTCCCTCTGGCTGCTGCTTTATCCCGTTTGCTGCTGCCTCCCCCAGGGTGGCTCTCGCCCCATCCGAGGGCTCCTCTGACGCGTTTTCTCCTTCCCGCAGGTATGCGAATACTCGTCACCCTGCTGTTAGATACTCTGCCTATGTTAGGCAACGTCCTCCTCTTGTGCTTCTTCGTCTTCTTCATCTTTGGGATCGTCGGCGTGCAGCTCTGGGCAGGGCTGCTGAGGAACAGGTGTTTCCTAGACAGGAACTTTGCCATGTAAGTACGGCCCCAAATCCCCCATCACGGCCCCAAATCCTCCCACAACAGCCCCAAATTCCCCCTTTTCTTCCCCCTTCCCTGCTGGGGATGGCCCCGTGCGCTCATCGCTCCTCTGCCAGCCAGGACCTCGGTGGCCCTGCACAGCTCTGCCCCTCAGAAAGCAGCAGGTTTTTAGCCTTTGTAACATCAAACTTTACCCCTGCGTGTGCCGAGATGCAGCTCTGGCCTTGTGGTTATCTGCATCTCCAGGGAGCCACTCGAGCAGCCCCCTGCAAATAATCCCAGGCAATATTTGACTGCTGCCAAGTTCATCCTGGTGCTTAACTTGCTTTGCGGCCCTGACATATCTCCAAAGCTATGAAAACACCGCGGACGCTCGGGGACGGGTCGCTAGATGAACCAACACATGGAAATCAGCCAGGAAAGCGAATTAGCAGGAAGTGCTCTGAACAGCGGGCCCAGAGCTGGAGCTTGTCGTGCATGGCAGGGGATGAGAAACCCAGCTGGTTTTAAGGTGCATCTTTCTTGAGGTAGTTGGTGCCATAGTGAGGACAGACTGTGTTGGTTCAGGAAGGGACCTGGCTGGGCTGGGGGCAGTGGGAGACGGGGTAAGACTGGACAAGGCGCTTGCAGGTTATTGCACGTGGCAGGAAATAGAGGCTTCAGGTGCTGAGAAATCCCTTTGAGAAGAGTTTGGTCAAAGCCAAGCACAGATTGTCTCCGTCAGCAGGGAAAAAGGCAAGGACAATCCTTCCAGAAAGGAACAGAATCAGAGAACAGTGAAGAGGTGGGTGGTTCAGAGGTGAGGAAGTGTCTGAAGGCGGCTTATCAGGGCAAGTCTGTAACAGGAGATACAGCCTCTAATTAGGCTGGGTGCAATCACCTCCTATCTACAGCTTGTGTTGGGTCTTAAAGAAGAGCAGAGATGATCTTGCAGCCATAGCGCAGGTCCTGGTCCTGCATCGCACTGATTAGTCCTGTGGCTTTCGGTGCTCCGGACCTCTCTCCGCACGGAGACCATCCCTGGTAGTTCTTACTCATCTCACCATGGATGTGGAAAGGCAGGTCAAGGTCTGCAGCTTGGGCACGGGGCTGGGACCTGGTGGGCTCCCTCCTGCACAGTGACGGGCAGTTCCCTGGCCACCAGGACCATCCATGGCTCATGCAATAATCACCGAGCTGCCGTTCGAAAGGCCAAAGAGCAGCGTTAAAGCAGGGCTGTGATTAGCTTTGGAGGGGTCCTTCTCATCCCCGCTAAAATGCTCTGTGATTTCCTGCGAAATGGAGCCTTGAAAATTAACCACCGGGGGATCATTTGCTAAGTACAGATATTAAGCAGCTCGGAGAAACCAGACGATTATGTAACATCCATTAGCGGCATCAAAGGCATTGCGGGGTTTTCTTATCGAGGTCCTGGCCGCTAAAGGCTAAGCCGGGCTCTCTGTTCAGCCTTGAGAGCTGTATTTGAAGAGGCAGCAGGTTGGGGAGGGCTTGTCAGGCCAAAGGGAGATTTTCCTGCCCGCTTGGCTGCGGCTCCGTGCTGCTCCGGGCTCCTCCGGCAGCGGATGCGGGTTTGGGAACGCGTGTGGCCGAGGGCTGGTCCTCGCTACCATCCGAGAGCTGGGGCCTTTGCAGGCCAACAGACCCCTCTTTGCTCCTGCAAGGTGTCTCCAGCTGGAGTTTGAAGCTCTGCTTGAAAGTTCAGGGAATTTCCATCTTTTCTGTCCTTCCCAGGTTGCTTTCCTGAGCCTTTACTTCCTGGGAATAAGGTTCACCCCGCGATGGTTGTTATCTCCCCAGCAGCAAGTGGGATAGGGAAAGCAAGGGAGCTCTGAGCCCAGCTTTCAGGCTGCTGCTCGCTTCCTTGCACCCAAAGGTTTCTGGGCTGTTCAGCCTCACACTTTGATTCTGCCATCATTTTTTGTTCCGGTGAAAACTTTATATATATATCCCCTTTGAAAGGTGACTGCTTTGAGTAAAAAAGCAGGATTTAAACATAGTATCTTCTGAGAGAGAGGTGGGGGCTCCTCTTTGAAGGTGCATTCTGCTGTCTGGCACCCTGAGAACTGCAATGCTCCGAAGCACCCCAAGATAGGGGTCCTTTGGAGAGGCAGTGCTGCTTCCTGCCCTAAGAGCAGGATAAAGCAGCAGGATGGTCCCGGCTGCTGCAGGATGAGCCCGGACATCCCTGGCAGTGGGAATTGGGCTGGAATTTTACCATGGCTCATGGTCAGGCTGATCTACGTCTGTGTGCGAGAGGGGTGAGCGCGACCAGCAGTTTATCTGCAAGGTGTCCAGGATGTTGGGCTCCCTCGTGCCCGCAGGAGCTGCTGTAAACAGAGGAGCTGGGTCCCCCCAGCCTGTCCAGGCTCCTGCTGTCGGGATGGGTCCCTGCTCGTGTGCTGTGATCCTCCTCGTCGGAGCCTTTCCAGGAACTCGGTGGGCTGGAAGCAGGAGAGGGAACAGAGCTGTGTTTTGTGTTGTCTAATGCTGCAGGACAGCTTTAATGTGAGCACTTCAGTCTTAATTAACTCCGGATCTGCTTGGCTTTGAACCGGCTTTGGCTCCCTGGCTTTTGTGGAGCTGCGAGGAGGCACAAGCAGCCAGGGCAGGCGGCTCTCGGGCTGTGTGAAAGGCACTCGGGATCGTCGCTCCGGGCACTGCTCCGTGCTGGCTGGTTTGTCAGCACGATCCCCTCCAGACAGGAGCTTCCTTGGAGTGAACCGATCCTCCAGGGCGCTGCGTTTCCCTAGGCTTTTCCTGCCATTCCTCCTTCCCTTTGCTCCTCGGGAGGCTGAAGGCTCTCAGCACCGTGGAGGATCATGCTCAGAGCAGGCAAGTGATGTCCCAAGTGGAGGGGTGGTCATGCTCCTGTGCTGGATTGCATAGGAGAGCAGGTGTTTTCCTGCTCCAGCACTGTCCTTCCTGCACACGGGCATGCCCAGGGGCTGGGATCACGCCTGAGGGACGGGAATATATTGCAAAGCTGCTTCAAGCCCAGAGAAAGATGTGCACCGGGCAGCCGGCCGAGAAAAGGGTGTTAATCCTTTCTAATATGATAACAAGATCCATTCTGGGGCTTAGATTCTCATGTCTTTTCTGCTGAGCACAAGGGTCTTGTAATTAGTGGATTCACTGCCATTAATGAGTTATTCAGGCTGTGCCTGCTGGGGAGCAGCAAGGCCAGACTGGCCTTTCCTGCATGGAGGTAGGTGCTGGGGTCAGAATAGCACTCATTTATTTTGTGGATATCAGGGGTTCTTGTTCATTCCCCCATGCTTTTTGCTTCTCATCCTTGTCCTCCTTCCTTCCTTCTCTTTTTTTTTTTTTTCCTTTTTGTTTTTGCCAGCTGGGTCTTCAAATCAAGAAATGGAAAAAGGTCTGCAATTTGCTGTACTTGGGTCAGTTTGGGGCCTCTTCCCCACCGCTTTTGGGGAGTGCAGAGCACCAGGCTGGCACGGGCTCCCTGCCAGCAGGACGGATGCTCCTGGTGCAGCTCTGTGCCCAGAGAGCAAAAGGAGGTGGGAAGGCTTCAAAAGGATGAGTCAGAAAACACCTTGACCTCAACAGGCACAAGAGGGTTGATGTGGGCCTGTTGTGGGGGACCTTCCTTAGAGTTTTTTGGTAGTTTGGGGAGGCAGGTGCAAAAACAAGCAAAGCAAAGAGCAGAGAAGATAAAACCCAGTCAGGCAGCAGCAGGATTGAATCCGGCCTCATCAGTCATGCTGTGTTTTATTTTGCGAGTTTTATTTTCCTCCCACAGTTACCGAGGTGTGTTGTTCCCTTGGCTTCTCCCCGAGGGTCCGTGCCCAGATCTTGGCTGCGCAGCGTGTCAGATCAGAGCCCAAGGCAGTGTCTGCAGGCAGGATCCCTCCTTCAGCCCAAGGCTTCCCAAAACATGACTCACGGGTGACACGTAGCCTCCAGGAGCTGCCTGCACTTTCCAAATGCAGCAGTCTAGTAACAGAGACGTGTTGCACGGAAGGGGAGCCGGTCCCGTTGCTCCCAGCGATGCTCCGGTACCCGGAGCTGGCTGGCACATTGCTCTCCTGTCTGCATCCCCAGCCTGCCGCCCGGCTGGGTGGGCATTAGAGATTAGCGACTGCCTTCGAGGGCTGAAATTAAGGTGATTAATCTGGGCTGATGAATGGGAATCAGCAGCCGGGCGGCTGGCAGGGCCGGCAGAGCGAGGGCTCTGCTGCTTTTTGGGTGTCTGCACATGGTGCTACGGTGGGAGATGGCTCTCGGGGCAGCTCACGTGCCAGGGCCGAGCGGAGCATCGCGCTAACTTGTCACCCCTCCTGTCTGAGCGCTTTTCCATGGTCCGGGTGTTTGGCATGGGCCTGTGCGCCTGCATCTAAGGACAAAACTGCTCCCGGGAAAGGAGCTTGTGCAGCCGGAGCTGCTAATTATCCAATCATCCCTCCAGATGGTCCCTCTCCCTGTGCAAGTCCAGCTTTGCTCTGGGTAGAATCCTAATTACCCCAGCCCACGAGCTGCGCCGTGCTGAGCGTTCCCTTCCTTGCTGCTGCCAAAAGCTGTTAGCGACCGGGAAATTCCTGCTGCCGGTGTCGCGACGGCTGCTGCTTCCGCAGCCTCGAAGGAAACCAATTTTTGTTGAGTTTTGCAGCTCTACCTGGTGCTGGAGCAGGTTTTCCTGGATGATGAGTTATAAAAGAGGATGTCATCTGGTTGTTATCGTGTCTGCCCTGGTTTCAAGAGTGGCAAAGGCCACTTTGGGGCAGCAGGTTGGCCCCCAGCGCTGCTCTGCTGTATGAGGGAGTGCACAGCACGGCTTGGCCGTGTATGTAGGGTGGTGGATCCCTCTCATGCACAGGGCACAGTGGGCTCTGATCCAAATCTCCCCTTTGCAAGACCTGGGAGCTGCCAAGCCGCTCCTGAGTTCCTTGGGAGGAGGTAACTGGTGGGACTTGTCCCCATGGCCTCGAAACCTCAAGGTTTCAGAGGAAAACATCCATCCTTGGGAGAGATGTGGCCGCAGTGCCTCTTCTGGAGCCCTCCCAGATGTGTCCCTTGATATTCTCTCTTACATCTAAGACATAGAAACTGGGAGAAAGATCTTGCAGCTTTGTCGGAAGGTGTGGAGCACTATGCAATGGCGGGGGGATAACTGGCAAATAAGTGTAATGAGCAGTGAACAGAGAGAAATTCATCTGACTTGTCTGTTCCTGAAGCTGGAGGAATGGTCAAAACTCATCCCAGCAATTCCTGGATGGAGGGAGAAGCAAATTCCCCAGGACAGCTGATTGAGGGTTAATCTTCCCCGCAGCTCTGCTCAGCAGAATTTGCTCCCTTCAGCCCTTCTGAGCAAAGCAGTAACTGCACTTTAAGGTGAAAGCAATCCCAGTCAATCGCACGGGATAACAGCAGCCTGGCATCATTAGAGCCAAATTTATTCGGTAGTCAGGAACGTTCAGAAACAGCGGAAGGTACAGCTGTCCTGTCTTGAAGAATTACCTGCCTATCTTCTACCCACATCTTGCTTGCCATGTGATTTCTGCATTGCCTTTTCCCTTATCTGCCGCCTGTTTATATAGTATCTTAGATCCCTGCAGCTCTGAAGGCAGCAGATAAACCTGCTCCAGGACTTTGCACCTCATTCCGAGCAGCCCTTCAGCTGTGTGAGTGCCAGGGATGTGCACAAATACTAATCCAACAGCATGAGAAGTCCTGGGCTCCCCTTGCTCGCTGATCTGCCCCAGAACAGGGCTTGGGACACAGGACATCCCTGCCATGCTGCACTTAGAGCACTTGCTTATCGGAGTGGTACAGGGCAAGAAATTTTATCCAGGCCAGTTAGATCAGGTCCACAATAAGCACACAGCTCCCATTAATGTGGGCTCTTTCCTTTCCTATGTAAGCAGAGAGTTTGAGACGGCCTCTGGCTGGGACTGTCCTTGTTAAAGCTCCGCTTGCTCCTCCTGGAGCTGCCCTGATGGGGAAATATGGGAAAGCTGCGTTGCTTTCTGCTTGTCTGAAGCCTCAGGAGAACAGTCCGACCCTCCTGCTGGGTTTGTGCTGCAGGATGGCCAAGCGGGGCCAGGGAGAAGCCCCTTTGCTGCCAGTGGGTCTCATTCCTTCTCCCTTCTTTCCTTCTCCTCCAGGACATACAACCTCACCTTCCTGCATCCGTACTACCGGACAGACGAAGCGGAGGAGAATCCCTTCATCTGCTCGTCCCATCGTGAAAACGGCATGCAGAAATGCTCCAACATCCCAAACAGGAAGGAGTACAAGGTGGAGTGCACTTTGAGCATGGACTCCTACACTTCGAGTTTGTACAACCCCGACTTCAGCAGCAGGAATGCCTGCATAAACTGGAACCAGTATTACAATGTATGCATGGCAGGGGATGTAAACCCACACAACGGAGCTATCAATTTTGATAATATTGGCTATGCCTGGATAGCTATCTTTCAGGTAAGATTCTCCTAAAGACACTTTTTTGTTTTGTCATCCTTTGCTTGAAAGAATTTTGATGGATACATTGGTGGTGGAAGGAATTTGCTTGCACTAGCATGAAACTGCAGATAAAGACACATCAAGGAAATGAATCAGACAACCTACAGAAATGCTGCAAGAGAGCATTTGGAGAGAGGAAAAGAATAGCCATTTTTCGGTCTCTTTTAAGAAGAGAGGGAAAATACTTGACTGGCAGAGAAAAGTGTAGCAAATTCTGAGCTGGATAAACCCCAGGGTGGAAATAAGGCGCAGGTTTTGGAGGGCTAGAGTCAATTATTGATTGCTGTAATATCAAGAAATGGAAGGTGTTATCCAAGTTCTTGCAGCAAGACTTAGTATCGTTCTGAAACGTAGGGTCTGGCTCAAGATTTAGGCTTGGTCCTAGAATTATAGTTGCTATCGCTTAGCGTGGGATGCTGCAGGTAGGAAGAGGAAAACCAACAGGCTGCTCTGGGCAGGGTGCATGAGAAGAGCTACCTGCTTGTGAGGGGTCTAAATCTTTGCTGATCTGCACCCACGTGCTCCATCACTCGAGGTCAAGGTGCTTCTGCATGAAACTGGGGGGATGTTTACAGATCTCTTTAGCAACTGAAGCATATCCGAGGGATCTGCAGCTCTGGAGCATTATGCGGACAACATACACAGTCCAGGGACTACGGTCCTTCAGGGTTAGCCTATCTGAAATGATCTGCATATCACCTTCCATTTTTACTTGGCATTTTCTCTTATTTTAGTATGACTTTTTGTGCTCTCAGCAAGATGCTTTATTTTTATTTAGTCATCTTGAACTGTACATGGCATCTATTCCCAGATGAGAAACACAATCTCCTATTAGTTAATGACTAAGAAATTACCCAGGCACAGGTCTAGCGTTCCTTTCTGAATTTCCTTGTAGCTCCATATTATGTTGTGATCTTAATAACTTGCAGCTTTCACCTGGGCGTTGGGAGGGACAATTGCCTGCACTGAGCATCTTTGCTCTCAGGTTGCCGCAGCAGCACACACTGAATCACACTGGCATTGGTGTCAGAAGCTCAAAACCACGTTCACAAAGATTCAAATAGATCCCAGGCCTCTAGTAGTTTACATTTTTAAAAATACTTTGGTACCTTCTTGGAATTAATGCCTAAAGAGAGGAGTTGCCACAGTACTTTTAAGTATTTCTGGCTGATAGTGAACAAGTGAGTTCTGCATAAAGGAAATCAAAGTGCGAATGGTAGACAGTCCCTAGCTGCATTTGCATTCTTCTTTTTTTCTTTTTTTTTTTTTTTTTTGTTTTGCTGTTGTATATCTCTTAGAGAGCCGATGGACATGCTCCAGAGGTCCCATCTGGCTCCACCAGCAGGCAGTGAGGTTCTTTCGGAGAAAGGGCAGAGCCTGATTCATTGCAGAGTCCCTGAGCTGGTCCATTAAAAATGTCCAAGTGCATCTTTAGGAGTCCTGCTTTCTTTTTTATTTCCAGAGGCTTTCTGCAGATGCTAAGCTTTCATTTCATGTAGGGATTTCATTCATGGGCATGTGTGGTCTGGAAGTGCACAGGTTTAACCCAGGAAGACCTTGCCAGCCACAGCAACCATTTGAGCCGATTCCTTTGGGAAGAACAGCGTTGGATATTGTATCCAAAGATCATTTGACTTCCTGCTTGCAGATGCCAGGAAGCTTTATACTTGGTTTTAATACTGCTGAGGCCATATAAATACTAAAAAGCTTTTCCAGACAAAGGCTGCTCTTACATCTATATTCCATTGAATGCTTTCACTCTAAGCTTTTAGAAATGGAAAACAATATTACTGCAGGTAAAGAAGTGTAGCTGTTGAGAGCAAGGTGATTACTTAACTGTGCTGCAGAAAGAGTAAAGTATTATCGCAAGAAGTTAGATAGTAAATCAAAACAATTGCTGTAAGCAGAGAGCATTTAACAAATAAGCCTGTTGAGTTGCATTCTCATTGTATTTAATATTTGAAGGTCAGCAGTGAGGCTACCAAGTAATGCAGAAACTAGAACTGATGGTTTTAGTAGTCTAGGAACTTCCCTGTGAAATGGTATTGAATTAGTGGGTGGAAAGCATCCTGCTGGCTTCTGGATGACTGATCCAATTGCCCTGATCCCTTCCGGGGAATGGTGAATCCGCAGGATGTGTTTGCAGGAGCTGGACTGGAGGCCGGACCTCGCGGGCTGGCCAGAGTCCAGCTCGCATAATGGCAATGCAGGGACCCAGCTGCATGGAGCATCCTTCTTGATTTATCCCAAACGAGCTGGAAACCTAGCGTGGTTTGAGAGCTATCAGGAAGGAGGCTGGAGAAACGAGCCCGCAAGCGAGACTGGAAAGGAAGCTTGTAAATACAGTGAGTGCAAGCCATTCCTAAGATTTTCCAAGGGCATGTTTTTATACCGTGCCGACTGCACAAAATCAAAGCCAAGAGCAGACTGGGACAGGGAGATCTGAATAGCTCGACTCCAAGGCATCCGTACAAGCCGTGTGCCAAGGCAGGAGGTTGGACATATGGCCAAGAGAGGAGAAGGAGCAAAATGTTATCGTGAGGGTAGAGGGAGGCATTCAGAAAAGCACGTGGTGTAATTAAAATTCCTTTCAAGGACCTTACAAAATAACACAGGGGAAGGAGCTTTAGAGACCCCACAGAATTAATAACAGGGGGAAAGGGAAGCTGGAAGGCATTTAATTTCATGGAATTAATCCTAAACTTGCAAGTAACCTGGCACATGGCAGTGGGGCCCACCAAACAACGCAAAATGTGTTGTTGACCTTCCAAGGAGAGGTCAGAGGCATCCAACAGGAGACCAGCACAGATAATAAAGTCTTAAAGTAATAAAGATGATGGCTGCATCCATGGGTGTTTGAAAGGATAATAATTCCTTATGTAATCCTGCAAATGATTCATGTTTCGATTCCCCTCATTTGTTGTGTAATAGGCTAATTCATGTATATATTTGTTACAAAGGCACGTTCAATAGCAAATTATATGAACTAATTAGCTTATTACAGAATAAATGAAAGGAGATAGGACCTAAATTAACTGTGAGGTTTGGCATGATATTAAGATCCCTTTATTGCACATGAATTTCAGTAGCAACAATAAGAGCAGTAATTACAGGTATTGCTGTCGCGCTGCAAATGATGAATTACCCACCTAAGCAAAGTCCAATATAATGTGAATTACCCATGGAGTCTCGCTGGGGCAACCAAAACACTGGGGCAACCAAAACACCTCCCCGTCCCGCAGTGTCTGTGTGGCCAAGCCTGAGTACAGGAACAATATTGTAGAATACAGGAACAGTATTGTAGAACAGGGGGGCTGAGTGGTTGCTAAAGATGCAGTTTGGGAAGGAAAGAGATGGTTTAGGCTACTCTGCAAACTTCAGAAATGGTGCTTGGATGATTTCATGTTTGACTTGCATAAATGTAAGACCCACAAGAGCACCTTGCATTAGGAGGCAAAATTAGTTAGGCAAAGTTGAAGTACCTGTAACCATCTATCAGGCAGAACTAAAGAGGTCAAGAAAACAAACCCTTCTAATATACCTTCTTCTAGGATATGGTTAGATGGACTGAACTTAGAGAGCAAATGTCTAGGGATTTTCAGAAAACGTACATCCTTAAGGGACAGAATACTTGTCTGACAGTTTGAGGTGTCTAGGAGGATGCACCTGATAGAGTTATCTTTTCCATGGCTTCTTTCTCATATGTTGCATTCCAGAAGTGGCAACAATTCCTGAGTCTTCCTTAATGAAAGACTGAGAATTAGTCCTTTGATGCAGTCAGATCCGTGACTCTTTCAGGCTTTCTTTGAGTGCATATTGCTTCTACGAGGCACTGCTCTAAGAAGACGTTTCCGTTAACAAGTTAATCAAGTCATACAAACAACACATCTCTGGCCCATCATCAGAAGGCCCCAGCGAGGGAATTCTCAGCAGACTGCTTTGCATTCAGCAGCCCCCTTGCTGCTGTCAAAAAAAAGAAAATAAAAAAAAGACTGGTTGCGTTTGCAAGAGCTGAAGACAGCCCAGCAGGCAAACAACATGATGAGAATGCCCAAGAAAGGAAAAGCTGAATCACCTTCTCGAAGAAAGATGTCTTGAAACAGAGAAGCATTAAAGGAACCGTCAGCAGCAACAAGTTTGCTATGTGATCTCGATTGCTCACTTAGATGGAGAATTTCTTGCACCTGGTCTTGCCAAAGCCAGGAGCGCAACGCTGCAGCTGTGAATGTGCAGATGATCAAGAAATATTGCCCTGCTTGAGGGGAAAAAAAAAAGAATGCTTGGGGTGGCAGAGTGGGGAGATTGATGTCACCCATTTCTTCTTTTGTCCTTCTGGGATGCTTTCCTTCTAACACGGCAACAGGCTGTCTCTGCTGCTGGGACAGCAGGCAGTAAAAGCCAAATGCTCCAGGCCAGCTCGCTCTTCTGTGTTCCATCATGTCAAAGAAGCCCTTGAGAACTTCCAAGAGTTATCTCGGTCTAAGTGATGATTTATTAATTTTGACTGTGTGCTAATGAGGAGCTCCTTTTGTCTCCATGTTGCTGACCCTGCTTCTGCAGGGGTCTGTCCTCCTGCTAGCCGTGTCCATGGGTCAGCCGAGGAGAGCCGGAGCCCGGTGTCGAGCTGCAGGTTCAGAAGGGGAAGGTTCATTCGTCCCATCCCTGCTTGGACCATTGTTCGGTGCCCTGGTGCATAAGTGCTGCCCACATCACATTGTCTCAGCCTCTGTGAACACTGAAATCCTTCCCTGAGGAATCTCCCCTCGCCTGGAAGCCCTTCAGCTCAACATGTGTAATGGGAACCACATCTTCCATTCGTACTAAAGGAAAAATGACCGGCGCTTCAACACAGTTCTGCTATGGCCAAACACAAGGATGAGCCTGGAGTCCCTCCTAGTCTACACTGGTACTAGAGAGTGAAGAAGAGATCTCTGAGGAGATGAGACACTAAGTCCTACCATCGCCTTCCCTTTGAGTGAGCATGAAAGGCCACCCTGGGACCTCCTGGCAGGACTCAACTGGCAGGGTCATTTCTCTTGGTTCCCACTTGCATGTCTCTGTTAGCAGGGATCTCGCTGGGATTAGTCTAAAAGCAGACCTTGTTTTGGCCTCTTTTTCTTGCTTTGTTGCTGGGCCATTTGGATTATATGTCAGGATTCTTCAGCCAAGTTTATCAAACAACAGCTCGGGAATGAAACTCCATGTGCCCAAGAGCCTCTTGTACCTGGGATGTTACTGATTTCCCTCCTTGCCTGTGTGCCATCACCTCTGCTCTTTCAGGCTTTGCAGGTATTTTTGGGAAACTGTTGAAAAGGCACATTAAAGCAGAAGGGAGTGGAAAGTCCCGAGGCTTCTAGTTGCAAGTGCATTTCTGTGTGCAATGTAGTTTTGTGGGCCAAGCTTTCCGGAACCAGCTGTCATTGGATGCCCATGTTTTCAGAGCTTGAGTAGATAATTTTTTGGGGCCAAATAAAAAGATACATTTTTCGGTCAAATGGTTCATTCTTTTAACTGGATATGTGTGTCAACAGTGCTTATCTGTGCTGAGTTTGTCAAGAAGTTTTGCTTCAAGATGATGCTTTGTCACGAGACCTGAATTTGTTTTGGATCACCAAAAATATTTCATTCTAAATGATGGGGTTTAAGTTCTGTTGGTGATATTTTTTTTCAACTTGGCCAGCCAACTAAACGTCATTTGCTGCATTTTGAAGAGCTTTTACAGCAAATACCCATCTAAAAATATCCAGCTTCTTTAGAGCATCTCAGAGTGCGAGTCCAAGTGGATTACTTTTGAAAATTCTTCTCTGTCATTTGGAAAGCTGGAAGGAGCTGCTGTTTAGAGCACGAGTCGGAGAGGCCATCGTGACTCCTGTCCTGGGCCCGTGAGGCTGAGAGAGGCACTGGGGGGACCCCAGTGTTGCACAGAAACCTGCTGCAAATCCTGTGCTTGTGGAAGGGCCATCCCACCGCAGGATTGCAGCATCTCACGTTCAGAATTGAGAGGAGATGGGTTGAAGGCCATGCCCTACACCTGAGTGCAGATGGAAAGCTGTTGTTTTTCTGAAGGATCGTCAACAACATGACGGAGAAAATTCAGAGTGATTGGGTTGCTTCAAAGCTGCTTCGTGCTGAGCGGTTGCAGTTGCCCCTTGCAGTGTGAGTGTCCGTAGCCTCTCCTTGAGGTTTGCACGTAGGCTCAGCTCCCTCACTCCCGTGTTCTTGATTCCCAAATCCCACGTAGCTGCCTGCAGACTGTGCTGAGCCGACAGAGCCGTCCTGGAGAGCAAGACCCCCTTCTGCTCAGAGCTCAGGCACTGGGAAAACCGCTTAGAACATGTTGGCCGTGTTGTATTTCTGCATAGAGAGCTGTTCGTGCTCGGACTGTGCATCCCTTGTCCCTAATTGTCTCTGGTATAATTTGAAACAAGGTGTAACAATAGGAATAAGAAAAAAATCCTTGTTTTTTGCATTTGGAGCAGTACCCTAAACTCCTTTCGTGTTCCAGACAGCGATGGCAGGGGCAGAGCTGTCGCTCATCCCTAACTGCTCTGTGGCACACTCGTCTGTGAACACAGCTCTCACTTTGGCTCAGGTTCCCTTCTCGGTGCAGATGTTTTGCCTTTCAGCTCTGCTCTAAAGCTCTGATTTGCGGCTCGCTGTATGATAACAGACTCGTTACTGCCGAAGTTAAACAGTTAAATACATTCCCTGTGCATAAGATACTTTACACAAACAATGAAGACAGGATAATTATCACAGTAAATCAAACCTCATGAATATGGACTGAGATGTGATTTGCTATAAGCAGAAATCGTCTGAAATCAGTGATGTTTTTGCCTTCGGATGAGGATTTTGCATTATTTAGTGCAAAATGGAAGGGAACAGCTAACCTTCATTTGCAGCAAAAATTGTTGCGTTTGGATGCAGTTTTTAAGCTCTTGGAGATTCCCTTCCAAGAGGTTCTGGGCCACCAATATCAGCATCAGTGACATGTCCAGCTTTATCACACACTGACTATGCGCTCTTTTCAAGATCCACTGTGACCTGGTGACGCTGAGGAATGATCACTTTTAGATTGAACAAATCCAGGAGGTTGTCCCTAATTCAAGACAAATTCAAGGTTTCACACTTGCCTTTGATTTTCTGTTTTGCAGGATCACATTTCAGAGTCACTTTTCCAAGCAGATGCACACTTTGCAAGACTCCCAGGTTGTACAGAAATGCCTAAAATTGCTTGGCAAAGGGAGCAGCCCCCCAAAGTGAAAGGAGAAACATCTGTTCAAAGGATATTACTCAAAACATAATAAAACCTGTTTTTCTGACCACAGAGGTTACTTAACAACATGTATCACAAGGAAATAATTAAAATTATGAAAGTGACTTCAGAAATGTAGTCAGTGATTTGATTATCTGCCAAGCACTCTGCATATGGAAAAGGAAAACTCTGTTATTCACTGGTCACTTAGCCAAATCAGTATGTCCCTGAAAGGGCAAAATACACAGCTAAAAGACCTTTAGAAAGGCATCCTGAAGGCCTTATAAAGCTTGCTGAGACCATCGTAGTTATTAATGAACTCTCCAAATTTATGGTATCATTGGATCTTGACATTTATTAAAAACAAAAATCACTGCAGGGCCAGGGAAATGATGAGATAAAGAGGTGGGAAAAGAACAACAAAAAAGCAAATAATCGTGGCAGGTCTCAGTTGCTGTTCAATTCGGCTAATTGATTTTGATGCAGATAATGTTCATCTTGTCCTTAAAGGACTCAATTTAGACCAAAGGAAAAAAAATCTTGCGTACTAATTATATATGGCAATTAAAATGAATATGTCTTATGTAGGTTCTCTCGTATGCTTTGGAAGCGCGTGGGAGTGTGGGATCTCTGTATCATCTCCTGATTTGGCCAAGCAAGTGGCTGCTCGCGTTGAACAAGGACCTGCAATTCTGAAATGAGCCAGCAAGGAAACCTCTCAAGCTGTCAGAACGAGGCTTTTTAGGGCTTTTGAGCAGAGTAGGGGATGATAATTTCGGTTCCCCTTACTTAGGGAGGATATCTCTACAAGTGAAGCTTGTTGAAGTAATCATGGATATGAAATCTTGCCATGAGGACTGGCCTCAGGGTAGGCTGTGGTTTAGTATGCTGCGCATTGAGCTCTTCTCATCTTTTCAGCTTCACTCCACACAGTAATTTTCCAAACTTTCTTTCATTGATTAGTGGCACCTCCAAGTTGATTTCTATCTGCAGTAGCCCATCTGGCACTAATCATTAGTGCTTTATAAATAATTCCATGTTTGACTTTACTAATTAAAGTAGTTTGGGTTGTAGGATGTTTTTCATTTTTTTTTCTTGGTTGATTCTTTTTTCTTCTCAAAGCAAAAAATAACCTGCTCTTCAATGGATTATAGCCAAGAACTTTCAAAAATTTTGGCCGAGTGCAATGGCAAGGATTTTTATGGTGAAAGCTTCTTGACACACTAAAAGGAATTGTTCTGCAGAGACCTTTCAAGTGACCCCAGAAAAAACAATGTAAACTGCCTGTCTCCCTGGGAACAACAAGGAGGTCTAAGTTAATTGCCAGTGTCTTTAATCCACATCTCCCTCGTGATTCTCATTCTGCAGTTTTAGGTTGATTCTGATTAGTTTGACAAGAAGACCTGCTGCTATCCCCAGTTATGCTGCCATAAATCAGAGCAGCATCTTTGCTAGAGCGGTTGAGATTATTGTGGCCTGAGCAAACCAAGAGTATGAGAATCACAGAAGATCCAAAAAAAAATCCAGTTGTCCACCCTCCCTCTGCTCATCTGAATGTGATGATGGAGGAATGCATGGATGGTTCTGAGCCAGAGATCAATGAAGGCAAAATCTGTTTTTCCATTCACCTGAGTGAGCTTTCAATTAAGCCCCGTGCTGATGGAAGAGAGGATCAGACACAAGACCCAGGGTTTTAATAATGAGCCACGCAGGTATTAATGGGAGTCGAATGATTTATCCCATCCATTACCAAGAGGTAAAGGACTGAGCGAGCAGCCAAGGAGAATTGCACTGAGCATCGTCCAGGATCCCCCATTGATTAGAACAGCAGCTCTGTTGTCTGCCCAGAACCTCAGTCCTTTGCAAACAAAAATCCTTCCCTGTGCTTGGAGGGCAACTTCTCCTTTCCCTGTGGATCTGCAGCATGTGATTACAGTTGGCAGCACCCTGTAGGACAACCTTGCCAATCATCTTAATTGAATCTTTCAGCTATTTCCCTCTAGCTGCTGATTTTAGTGTGCCACGTATCTTGCACATCTATTTCTTCAGAGCAGAATTAGAAAATGTGTTTCTTGCCTCTTTATCTCTGTTGATAAATAATTGTATGTTACATTTATTGGAAGCTTTGAACTGGTACATTTGGAGGGGCTGTTTAATATGTCTGCCTGTGAACAACCACGACTTGAACACACTTTAATTACTGAGAATGGTTGTCTGAGATTGGAAAGCACAAGGAAGGTGCTCCAGGACCTTGGAAGATAGCTATAAAGGGCTTAGAGGGCCAAATGCTGCAGTTGCAGTCAGCTGCATTAATCAGATTGGAAACCAAAGAGAAGAGCAAGTGGTTTCTGCTTAGTGAAGTGGGTGATATTACATTCAGGGTGCCTCAAAGGAAGAACAGTAGGAAAACAAGGCTGAAAAAAATGCATCAGTGTTCTTGGGAAAATAGAGTTGTGAGTTCTTAGTTTTCTTTCTAAATTCATCTGGTCTGAGAATAAATGTTGACGATCAGACTCTGTACTGCAGAGATTCTTGCACCAATGCCTTTGACTTCCTTCCAAAAAAGAAAAAAAAAAAGAATTCAGTTCATGACCAGCTGCGGGTAAATTCAAAATATCAAATTCTCATTTATACCAAGGCCTTGCTGGGGGTAGGCGATGGGATCTTAAGTTAGATAAAAATCCACATTTAAGATTATTTGCAGCACCTTGTAGGACAGCACAAAAGAAGTGCTTAGCAGAGGAAGAGGAGGCTGGAAAGTCCTCGAGAGGGTTTCATTTCAGGCAGGTGGCCATGCGTGTGTGTCATCCTGCATCTCTTGGGTGCTGTTTGATTCAAAGGAGAGAAGGGCTCTTGGTGAGCGTGACCTTGTGCAGGGCTGCCAGCGCCACTAACCCCTGGCAGCTCTGGAAGCCCAAGAACGACCCCACAACGATGCCAAACAGGAGAGCAAAGGCCCAGTTTATTCCTCCTGTGTCCCTTTGGTTTATAAGCGAGTAGTAAATAATGCAAATTCTAATGACATCTTAAATATTCTGGGAGCTGGCTGAGCATTTTCAGCCCTCCAGAGGGGGAATGTGCTATATTGATTGATTCTCACTGAAAATGCTGTCTAGCGGATGAGAAAAAGCCTCCTCTGAAAATTTGCTTGGCCCTCGCTCGAGGCTCAGCAGCTGCTTCGCAGGCGGGTGCCGACAGTGTCTGCAGAACAGCAGAGCAGCCCTCAGGTAACTCCTTTTGCAAAGAGGGTTCTGTGTTTAATGCGTTTAATACATCCCATTTGAGGACTGCCAGCCAAACGCCATTCAGGGAAGAGGTGCATCCAATATGTTTTGGGTCCCTGGGCTCGTTTTTCATCACCAAGCGTAAATGAACGGAGCACCTGGTACAGCAGCTGTTGCAGGCAGGCTCGAAAAGGCTCATGTGAGCAGAGCAGGAGAAGGTGGAAGGCAGAAGGGAGCTCCAAACATCCCTGAGAAGACAATTTCTTCGGGAGCTGGTGGTGATTTGGTTTAGTGTTGTGTCCCCTGCCGACTTGATCTCCCTGGTTTCTCCATGAGCAGCACAAGCCTCGAGTGCGAGCAAGGCTGCTCTGCCGTGCAAGGGACATGGGTGAAAGGCTGTGGTCTCTATAAATGCTTCAACCACATTAAATAAAAGGCAAAAAAAATGGCAGTTTGGGTTTGACTGCCTGCCTGTTTCATACCACTGAGCAGAACTTACTGCCGGTGGCAGCCCAGTTCTCAGTTTCCAGAGTGAAAAACATTGCAAACTTCCTACCCTGGCTTATCCGTGGGGTTTGCAGAGCCCCAAAGCAATGCCCTTCTTGGTAAATGCACACTGGGGAAGCCTCGCATTGCTCTCTGATGCCCACAGCAGCAGCCACAGCGAGGCTGGGCTTTGAAGGGGTATCTCATGGGTGCAGGGAGGAACACGAGAGGTGGGTGCAGTTTGTGGCAGTGCAACCAGCATCCCGCAGACCTGACTGCTCAAAGTCACCAGCAAAGCTGACAGGAGAGCAGCTGCAGAGACAGTTTTTACCTGCTCCCTGTCAGACCATGTTTATTGGTTTGAGAGTGGGGCTTTCCTTGCCCCCAGCAAGCTAATTCATGTGCCTTGCTGGAACAGAGCAGCATTTCAGTTCCATCCTTGAAAATATGGTTCCAAGCAGGAATGAGGCCATTGGAAGCGGAGGGAGCAGCCAATCCTAGGAGTAGGACTTCCAAGGCTGGCATTGGGCATAGCGCAGAGCGCACATCAGTGCAAATCGGTTCGGAGACAGAGCTTTGATTTTGTGGGACGTTGTGCTGCAGTTGCAGCTCCAGCACTAGTAGCAAGATGACAGTAGAAGTGTTTGGTATGTTTTAACTAAATAAAAAAGTGTAAATTACATGGCAGCATTCGCTTTGCACACAGCCTGTGTGGTGCTAATTAAATCCTCAGCTTCTTTTTTAGTGGAAGGAAGATTGAGAAAACAAGTCTGAAATCAATTCTCCATTTAATTAAAGTAACTCTTTTCCATGCAGTTACTTTTCTACTGTGATGTTAGTGGTATTGTTGTAATACTGAGCCAGTAGGTATTACAAAGAACTGGGTTTTACGGAAATAAATTTGGTCAGAAATATAGAAATTTTACAGGTAGTGGTACAAAACCAAGAGGCTAAGGCAAAAGCCCATATCTCTGCACGGAAATTGTTTTTGCTTTGTTAAATCTCCTGCTTGGAAGTTCCTTGTACTGGTTCAGAATCAGCATTTCAGATGTCCTTTTATATTGCTGTATCATTTTAATCACAGCAGGTTCCTGTAGAAACCTCAGGCCAGTGTGTTGGTCACATATTGCTGCTATGCTAAGCCAAATGGGAAAAGTGCAGCAGGTCTGGATGGATCCTGGGAGATGCTGCGGAGTGATGAGTATCAGGCACTAGCAGAGGATTGATGTTTACAAACTTCACGGTTGACTCTTGTTCTTACACTTTCTTTCTCTGTCTTCCTGTAGGTTATAACCCTGGAAGGATGGGTTGACATCATGTATTATGTGATGGATGCACATTCTTTTTACAATTTTATATATTTTATATTGCTTATAATAGTAAGTATGAACTGTGAGATACTCCCATTCCCTGTCCTTGTGGGGTAAAGCTGTTCCCTGGCCTTTTTTCAGAGAGGGGAGCCAGCTGGGATGCAGGAGACCTCCCTTCCACTGTCAAGTGTAATCACACAGATTGTCATTACCGCTATGGAGACAGGTATTGGCTGCCACAAGCTCTGTCCTTCTTAGGGTCACACGTGATGTATGGTCACCACTTGCCAAGCCATAGGGTCTTCTCCTTCCGTTTACTCTCCTGGTTTTGGTCTCATCACCTGGATGTGTCCTAACTGCTGTGCCTTGACCAAGTAACTGCTAATGAGAACGAAGAGCAGAGAGGCAAAGGCTTTTCCTCCATTAGTCTTTTCCACATGCCAGGAAACAGCTGATTTCAATGAAGGCCCCTCAAAAAGCTGCTAAACTTCACCTGAGCACTTTAAATAATGGTAGTAGCAGCAGTGAAATTTTCTAAGGTCTTAGGGTGCTGTCATTCTTTTAAAATATGTAGTACTATTCCTTGGAAGAGTTTGATATTGTCCTCTGAAGCTTTTATCCCATGTTAGCAAGATTCCTTTAAAATGGACGTGGGAATCCAACCTTCTCTTGGGGGCTACATTTGTGGAAAGGTCAACCATTCAGGTCAGAAGGAGAGCAGAGGGAAAAGTATCACACAGATGCCAGGTAAGACATGGGACGGAGGCACTTCAAAGTGCTCTTGCAGATGGATTTTCTTTATGTACAACCCCATCGTTATCTCTGTGCTTTTGAAGCCTTTGCTAACTCTGAATGTGGAAGTCAAGCACCACGTTCCCCAGCAGCAGTGGGAAGGTGTCGATCTGACCACTGTGAGAGATCTCCTGGCACGGACAACATTCTGAAGGCAGCGATTTTTGAGCTTTCAGCAATAGCCCCGCATAGCAGAGATTTCCTCTTCACGCTCTCAACCCTTTGCTACATATGGATCCTTGCAGCAAAGCCAGAAGTTGACTAATCCCCAAGTCACTCGGAGTTGGGAATGGCACCCTCTCTGCTTTCCAAACAGTATCCAGACTGCTATTACAGATTGGAGAGTGACACTACAGACTACCTCCTGCTGACTTCCCCTGAGGATCCACCAGACAATGGCCCAGATTAAATCCATACGTTTCCTATTGAGCCCAGCGCAGAGGTTTGGCTCTGTAGGCAATGGCACTTTCTTGACGTCAGTCCTTTTCACACCTAAGGGCACTGGTTTTCCAATGGGAATATCTGACATTTTCCTTTGGCTGATTTATGAATCCAAGTGGTGAAAAGCCGGTGTGTGGACTTACCAGCTGAGGAGGACGCAGCCTTAGGTCACTTTATATTCTTATCCTTGGGACTGCATTTCCAAAACCAGATATCATCCAAGATTGTGTCAACTCAAGCCAGCCACTTAACTGGGCCTTTACAGGAGCACCAAACCTCCCGGAGATATATTCCTCTGTGTCACAAAGACCTCCAAGCGGAAGGTGACTTCACGGACATATGGACCCTGACTGGCATCCTAGAAACCAGGGTGTGCTACACCAGGGCATGAGATGACAGCAGAAGAGAAAAGGCATCCCCAATACAGCACGAATTGGACTCCAAACATCTTTCCTTGTGGGTTGGCTGGGTGTTTCCTAGTGGTCTGGTTTGCAGTGGTGATAGATTACGTTGTGTTTCTTACACCCTAAGTTAGTAGCAAATGTGATCATTGTTGGTAGGGGGAAAGTGGTGAAGGGTATTGTTAACAACTTTCTATGCCATTGCCAAAATAGCTTAACAGGCTTCAAGAGCAAATTTAGCAGCTCAAGCACATGTTAATATAACATTTGGAGAACAGACTCTGAGATTTGGCATGTTTGGTCATCTTAAGATTTCTAAGAGCCACAATTCAGTCCAGACACCACATGGTAGCAAAGTGCGTGTGTTGCTTTGTAAAATTGCCGCTAATTCCTTTCCCTGTGTCTTCTTCAGGTTGGTTCCTTCTTCATGATTAACTTGTGCCTGGTTGTGATAGCAACACAGTTTTCTGAAACAAAGCAACGGGAGAACCAGCTGATGCAGGAGCAGCGGGCCCGTTATCTCTCCAATGACAGCACAATTGCCAGCTTCTCAGAGCCAGGTAGCTGCTACGAGGAGCTGCTCAAATACATCTGCCACATCTTCAGGAAGGTGAAGCGGCGGACGATACGGCTGTACAACAACTGGCAGAGCAAGCGCCGGAAAAAAGTGAACCCCAACAGCACCACCAACGGGCAAAGCCGCCGAGGCAGGAAGCGCATCACCTCCATCCACCACCTCATCCACCACCACCACCACCACCACCACCACTACCACATCAGCAACGGCAGCCCGCGCGGGCCGCGCTCCAACCCGGAGATCTGTGACCTGGAACTCAAGGTCATGAAACCCGGAGGCCAACTGATGCTTCCGCCTCCGTCGCCCAGCTTGCAGAGCCCTGCTCCTCCTCCGGATTCGGAGTCTGTGCACAGCATTTACCATGCTGACTGTCACATTGAAGGGCCACAGGTGAACTGTAAGTCTTCCAATGCCCCTGCGAGCATTAAGTTGACCACTGGACTCTCCAACCATGGCAACATGAACTATCCTACCATCCTGCCTTCTCCAACTAGCAAAGCCAGTTCTGTTCCAGTTCCCAAAGGAAAGAAGAATGGTAATTCCCCTGTGGCCATGGTTAATAGCCCAGTAAATCTGGGCACGGATCCTTATGGGAAGCTGCAACAACTGGTAGGAGAGCATGGTAAGGGCACAGGAATTGATATCCTTGCTTAGGAAAACTGGGCAAAGGGAAAATACCTTGATGTGATCAGTACCAAAGAGCTGGAGATGTTCTCCTCTCTGTGGCTGTTCCAGGAACGCAGGTAGGAAACACACCTGGGTTCCATTATTGACCTGACAGTGGTGTGGGGAAAGCTCCCTTTTCCTCTATTTTTCTTATCTGTAAAATGCTGACTGTGGTACCCTGCAACATCTGGACCCTCTGATACAAGTTCTTTCTGAGTCATCATTTTTTTTTCTATCATTCTGCCTACTCTTGTAGGCAAGAACCTGAAATGCCCCCAAAGCTGCAGTTGCAGGGTTGTTAGGGTTCACTGGAACATGGGACCAAGACGATGCAGTCTTCCAATAAATGGGTCTTCAGAGAGAAGTACACAAGATGCCAGGTGTGTTCATGGTAGCCAGGGAGGTTGCTGCAGATATTGTGAAAGCTGCTGGAGCTGAGCATGGAAGCCAGGAGTGAGGTTAAGGTGCTGGGAGCTCTGTTCCTTCTATCCCTGTATTTGTAGTAGTTGAGTAAAGCAAGGTATGGGATGGTCCAGACAGCACATTCAGGACACTGTTGGAGGTCTCTTCCTCATGGTCACAAAGCATGTATTTTTTAACATTTCTCATGTGCTAAGTGATGCCCTGCAGGCTTTTCCTCTGTTCTCACCCCAGCATAGATCAATGCAGCCCCTGGCATTTCATGTCGGAGAAGTGACAGATGTGCTGGGATAATCCTGCAGCAGATAAGCCCCAGCTGCTGGGAGATGGTACCTTGAGAGGGAAGAGCAGGTGGAAGCTGCTGGAGAAACAAGAGATACAGAAAAGTGGAAGATAAATAAAAGAGGGTGGCACAGAACAAACTTAGGATAGAAGCTTCTAGAAACCCCTGGGTCTGTTTGCATGGGTTCCTGAGCCTCTAGATGTCTTTTTGACAAGAAAGGGAGCATGAAGTTTGGGAGAGCCAGTCCTCAGAGGATGTGTGTGAGGGCAGGGCTGTAGCAGAGCTGCAGGTCACCAGGCCTCCCCTCTGCTCTTCCCTCATGTGCACAAGAAGTGTATCTAGATCGCAGGAACTCTCTTGTACCGCTGTCACAGCCCTGTTTGTGCAGACTGCAGCCACACCAATGTTTTTAGTTATATCTCCATTTGGTTTTATCTCCCTTCTTACAGAAATCATCTGCTGCTGGAGTCATGTCTACATGCAACACTTACCTTTCCAATTTTTCACAATGTTTTCAGCTCTCATGGCTGGGGCTAAATACTGAAAAGCAGAAGTCTTAAGCAAACAATACAAAGTCAGGAAGATGTAGTTTCTATTTTTTTCAATCTCTTCAAGCCAAGCTCATTGTCTTTATTTTCTTTTTCCAGAGCCTGTGTTTTCCAAAACTGTTTATCCGCGTGTGCACAAATACAAATATTTTTCCTGGTGATGTATGTGCTGAAAAAATACCAAGCTTAGCTTCAGGCAAGGTCACAGTAAAGGCTGCTTGCCAGATAGGTTGGGTGGCTTGTCTTTGTTAAGATTGTTTTATAAGTGACCATACAAAAGGGTAAATCGGGTTGTTTATAGAAATTGCCTTCAGCAGACGTTTCTGTACTTTTCAGAGCTTAGCAGGAGGGCAGAAGGGGCAAGGGTAGTTGCAATGTTCTTCCGTTGTTAAGCAAGGGCTTTATATGAATCACTGCTACATCTTTAACTTTGCAAGTTAATGAAGGTTATTATGAGAATGTGTATTTACCTTGAGATAAAAGCCCAGGCGCAATAGGAGCCTGGAACTGGGAAACCAAGGCCGAGCGAAAGCGCCGTTGCTTGGAAGGTGCTGCTCAAGGCAGAGGATTGGTCCTCTGTGCTCACAAGGGCCTCTGTTGCCTTCCGAGAGAAGAAAGCACCATATCTGAGTCCCACTAGCTACAAAATCTCCAATAATTTGGGGCATTTTCATGCGGCCTGTGGTGGTTCTTCGAGAGCCTGAGGTTGGATGCAGTTATTAATAATGCAAAAATACCATCCTCTTTTTATAGAGGCATTGCAGCCCTGAGGATGCCAAAAGGCTTTAAACAAGTCCTCTGGAATGGCTTTTTCTCTCCCAGAAGTTTGCTCCTACCTAGGTGAAGCTTCCAGCCGATGCACCTAAATCCCAGCCGGAGCTCAGCAAAGGAGCCGTGCTGTGTAGGGAAGGTGGAGGGAGCTCACGGAGACTCTCCCAGTCCCTGTCCCTGCGCAAACGGAGGGCTGCTTCCCCCAGTGTCCCCTCTGCTATGGGCACGACCCATTCCTGGTGAACCTCATGCAAGGGGAGTGCGTGAGCGATAACCGAGAGAATCATAGTATTTCATAGAATCACTATGAGGATTAGCAAGGCATTTGCAACCAGGGCACTTGCGGCCCCAGCTGGAGACGAGGCTGGTGTCTGCGGGGACGGCTGCCATCGCGGCCGATCCTCTCTCTTTCTTTTGTTGTGGGATGGAGCAGCCCAGAGTACAGCCTGTTCCTCCGAGTTCCCGTGCCCCGCAATGCTGGGAGGTTATTTTAGCAGGCAGCCAAGGAGACTCTGGTATTTTGAAGACATCTGCGGCGCCAGGGTTTTTCATATAATTTTTAACGCTTTGATAGCACGCCGGGAGCCCAGCAAGCCTATGGCCAACCTCCATGGGGCTGCGGGCTGTCGCGAGCAGGTTGATTAAGAGGGCGAATATTTCTGATCCTCTCAGCACCTTTGATACAAGGGCAATGCCCTCCTGCTGGGCTGTCAGCCTTGCTGCAGGGGCTGGTGGCATCTGAGTGACATTTGGGGTAGTGAGGTAAAAACTGCACTGTAAAACCTGCATGGAGACAGGCTGACGGGACCGCGCAGCGCTCTAACCAAGACCTCTGTCTGCAGCTGCCTCTTAGTCCCTTTCTTCCCTCTCCCTCCTCTTTAGCAACTAAACAAGAAGTGCTCTCTAAATGGAGCATGGTGGCTTGAGAGTGTTCAGGTTGTCACTAATGGCGCTGGACCTCTCGGATCTCATCAAAACCAGTGCAAACGGAGTGGGTGCCTCCCCGCACCGCTCTGCCCCATGGCGCGGGCGGCAGAGGGGCCAGGGCACAGGGAAGGGGGGTCTCACAGCACAGGGCCACAATGATGATCAGAGGCCTGGAACATCTGCCCTGTGAGGAGAGGCTGAGGGAGCTGGGCCTGTTCAGCTGGAGAAGAGAAGGCTGAGAGGGGACCTGAGCAGTGTCTAGAAGTACCTCAAGGGAGGCAGTGAGGAGGATGGGGGCGGCCTCTTTTCCCTGGAGGCCACCAACAGAACTAGAGGTAATGGCCACAAACTGAAGCACCAAAAGTTCCACAGGAACTTAAGGAAAAAAATTCTTAACAGTGAGGTTGCCAGAGCACTGGAACAGGCTGCCCAGAGAGGTTGTGGAGTCTCCTTCTCTGGAGATCTTCAAACCCGCTTGGACGCAGCCCTGTGCCACATGCTCTAGGTGACCCTGCGTGTTCAGGGAGTTGGACTAGATGATCCCTAGAGGTCCCTTCCAACCTTCAGCATTCTGGGATTCTATGATTCACGCCCTGTGTCCCCCTCGCAGGTCTGCGGCGGACGCCCAGCCGGCTGTCGGGGCTGAGCGTGGCCTGCCCGCTGCCCGGGCCTGCCGGCAGCACGCTGACCTGCGAGCTCCAGAACTGCCCCTTCTGCGCCACCATCCTGGAGGACCCCGAGTTCGCCTTCAGCGAGTCCGACAGCTACGACTCGGACAGCAACAACGGCGTCTACGAGTTCACGCAGGACCTGCGGCACGGCGACCAGCGCGACCAGCTCCAGCAGCAGCAGCAGCGAGGCCGGCGGAGGAGGAAGAAGAAGCCCAAGGAGAGGAACAGGGTCACCCGGCTCTGGAAAGCCTTCGGCACCAAGCTGAAAAGGATCGTGGAGAGCAAGTACTTCAACCGCGGGATCATGATCGCCATCCTGATCAACACGCTGAGCATGGGCATCGAGTACCACGAGCAGGTGAGTGCAGGGCAGACCATCGCGGGGAGGAACCGGCGGTTTGAGGCAGCGCGAGCTTGCGGTGCGGCGCCTTTGCGGTGAACGCAAGTGTCCGAATGCGGAAAACAGCGCAGGTTGCTCTCCGGAGGGTTTACGTGGATATGCTGGGACATGAAGGCTTGGAGCCTGGCTTTACTGAATGCAAGACTTACGCTGTCAGACTAAAAGCAATAAAAACCAACTCCATTTCTCCCCTAAGGAGTTGGCTTCTTGTTAGCCTGAATGTGTAGTATGATCTCGTAGGGTGCAGGTTGGTCTTTCTTCTAAGTGCATAGAGGGAAGAAGGAAAAAAGTCAGGCTGCTCCAAACATGTCGGTGGCAGCTGGGGACAGCTTGTCCTCGCGGGCTGATGGGAGAGGGACGTGAGTCATCTGAAGATCTCCAGTTGGTCTATGGGAAGCTCTGTGTTGCTTCTCTCTGCTTGTCTGTCTTGGAAAAAAAAAGGAAAAAAGATTACTTCCAACTGTTGGCTAAGCTGGGCTCTGGCGTTTTGCATGCTGCCTCTGCATGAGATGCAGAAGATGCTTCCCCGTGGCACAAGTTAGTCCTTGTGCTCCCTTCCCATGAGGTAGATGGTTGCTGGCTCGTCCAGTTCTCTCCCCAAATTAGCGCCGAATTGGGTACAGGTCACACTTATTACAGAGTTAATCCTCCTCCTTGCTGCAGTCTGTGCCTCAGAAGTGAGGAGAGGCAGAGCACCATAGTATGTCCAAAGGCAGGATACGATGCTTTGCATTTGTTTCTCCGTAATTTTCCAAGGATTTGCAGTTCCTGCTCGGTACCATGGCAAAACAATCCCCCCAAGTGCCACTGCTTCATTTTCCTCCCCACTTCCAGGCTGGCAGCCCCCATAGCCTGTGCTGCGCAAGGCTTATTTTCTTTCCAAAAAGCAAATACCCGGATGACAAACATGAACGCCAGGCGGGCAACAATAAACTAGTTCACACGTACAGAACAGAGGGTCTCAACCCAGCGCGGAAATAACTGTCGCTGTCAGCTTTCTGTCTGGCTAGTTGTTTCACAGCAGCTCTTAAATTAGGAAATTCACCTTGTCAGTCGCCTTTGAATGAGCACATTCATTCCTCGCAGCCGCTGCATTTCTGCACGGATACTCCTTGTCAAACGGGTTCAGCTTTGTCAGTGCTTGGATATTGCCGTCATGGGTGCTGGGGGAAAACCTTCGACAGGCTGCCGTGAGAAAGCCCAGGGATTGCATGGAGTCTGTCCGCAGTCACCCGCACAAAAGTAAATTGCGATAATTGCATCCTTGTTCCTGACAGAGTAAAATTCTAGCCTGCAGGTTTATATTGGATTTTACCTTGTAAAAGATTTGCTTTAAACCATCTCAAAGCCAACGGCAATAAAGATTCTGGAGTTTTTGGCTGAAGATCATCAGGCTCCCGCCAGCTTTGCTCGCAGGCACTGCCCGGCTTGGGCCCAATAAAAAGGGAAGAATTTTGAAGTGAAACCTGTAAAAGTTTCTCCGCGTGCCTGACTGCAGAGCAGCCCTGGTGCGTGGCAGAGGTGAGGAGCTGTCGGAGCCCGGCTTCGTAGCACCTCTCCCAAAACCCGTGGCCAGGGCAGCTCCTCGGGCCAACGCACCACCCTACAGCAAAATGTCTCGGGGCTGCCAGACTGGCTGGAAAAGTTTGGGGCGGGTTTGAGTGAAGTGGGGTCATTGCAGAACCCGAACCCTCCTCCTGTGAGCGCTGCTGCCAGGCTGGAGATGCGGGACGGGGTTTTGTAGAATCATAGAATGCCTAAGGTTGGAAGGGACCTCTAGAGATCATCCAGTCCAACCCCCTGCACACGCAGGGTCACCTAGAGCACGTGGCACAGGACTGCGTCCAAGTGGGTTTGAAGATCTCCAGAGAAGGAGACTCCACAACCTCTCTGGGCAGCCTGTTCCAGTGCTCTGGCACCCTCACTGTTAAAAAGTTTTTCCTTAAGTTCATGTGTAACTTTTGGTGTTTCAGTCTGTGGCCATTACCTCTAGTTCTGTAGGTGGCCTCCAGGGAAAAGAGACCAGCACCATCCTCCTCACTGCCTCCCTTGAGGTACTTCTAGACACTGCTCGGAGTTATTCAAAGCCAAGGCATCCATCGTTTGAGCCTGTGGCAGGGGTGGAGGGTGCAGAATGACACGTGGCAGTGGAAGATAGAGCCTTGCTGTGTTACCTGCCTTTCATCCTGGGATGGGGATCTGCAGAGAAGTCACAGAGAGCCCTCTTGAGGCAAGCGGGCACTATTGTCACCATCGCCCAGGTGTGGAAATCGGGGACCACAAGGATGTGAGGTGCCAGACTGGAGGCAAAACCTCCTGGTCTTCACTGCTTGGCCATCAAAGTGCCTGCAGGACAAGTGGGTACCTGGGCCATAACAGCTCTTTGGTGGCACCCTGTGGCAAGACAGGAAGGTGACTTGGTTTGTGTCTGTACTGCTGCGGTCGCAGGTGGTCCCTCAGGATGAGTAACAGGGTCCTGCTCATATCTGAGGCTCAAATAAGGGTTTTTGGGAGGATATGAAGCCCAGGGCAGTGTGCTTGGATGGTAGCTAGAATCTTGCTGTGCCTGCAGCCCAAGTGCCCTTTTAATGCAGTGATGCTGCCTCATGGCCCATGACCACAGCAAAGGTTACTCGTGGGGAAGAAAAGGAATTACCAGAGCATCTAGAGATGCTTTTTCACAGTCCTGCTCCTCGCAGAGACACAGATGGAAGATCTCACGGCAGCACAGCCCGTGTGGCAGGAGGTGCAGGTACCAGGAGGCAGCTCCTGGTGGGAAGGGTGTTTCTTTGGGACCTCAGTCATTAGCAGCACTCGGAGCTTCCCACCTAGCGCATCCATGGGGCGAGCAGCCAGCTCCACCTCCACGCTGTACACGGTTGGCAATTAGGGGGTATCAGGATGCTGTTAGTTAGTAGCAGCGTGACTTGTATTTCAAAGGTTAATTGACTGCTTTGGAGCTCCCTCTCCACCACCACCCTGCCTTGTACTTTATTTATTTCTTTATTTTTCCATCAGTTCAAGCAGGCATTCCCGCAGATGGTAAAAGCCAAGTACAAAGAGGAAGGCAATCTTTGCATTATTCTCCCAGGCGATTTCAATCAGCCGAATGACTTCATCCCACATTCGTTGCAGCTGACAACTCTCTAGAGTATCTGAGAATGGGCCATGATGCTGCAACCACCAGGCTAAACTGTCTAGTTTCCCAGGCGGGAATAATGCACTCCAGGAATAAGAGTTGTGCCGTGCCCCGGGCTGGCGTGGAAACGCGCCCTGTACATGCAAGGCCTGTTCCAGGAGCTGCATTTCAGCTGCCACGCTGAAAGCGAGTCCCTTTCGGCCCCACAGTGCCCTTCACACACTGGGCTGAAGTCGTAATTGCTTCTCCTTCGCTCCGCTTTGGTCCTGGTAGAGAGGGGTGGACTCCAATCCTTCTCATCTGCTTTAAGGCTGTGCCCCTGGCTCAGATGTGATGGGAATTAGGGAATGAATAAGAGCTCAGTCCTGCCAGGGGAACTGGATTCACGGAGCCCTCGGGGTCCAGAAAAGGGACAGAGTCCTGCTCATTGATCCTCAAGAGCTGCTGCCCTTATCCCTGCAGGCTGATGAGCTCTGGATTCATCCCCGAGGACCTTTCACTGCCATGCATGTGGGAGCAGACACCTCAACTCCTCTTCCCAGAGGAGTTTGCAGGACTAGCTGTTGCTAATAGTAATGATTTCACATAAAAGGCTCAATTTACGTCAAATGGCTCTAGAAATGCTATTTTCTATTCACTTCTCAAAAGAAAAGTACAAATTAATATTTGTTCTTAGCTATTGCTGTTCAAAGGGCTTTTAATTGGCTTTCTGCTCCCTTCCTTGTGGCATGTTTCATCTAGAGCAGCTGTCGCTGCATTAGGTAGGAGCCAACCTTAGTGGGCACCCACTGCTCCGTGCTTATCGGGGTAAGAGAAGTGCTGGTTTTGAGTAGCACATTTTGTATTCCGGAGCAAAGGTGATTCTGTATGATTTAAGTTAACAACTAGCTTCTCTAGTGATGCTCTATTTTAGCATTTGTCAGTTTTGGCTTGAAAAACTGGTTTGGCCCGTAAAACTCAGCACTTACTCAAAAAGCAGAGGAGACTTTCAACAGTGTTTGAAGCAAATTGCTTAAATTGCTTTTGAGTTGTGAGTCAATAAAATACTATCCTGATCTGAGATCCTGACTTTTAGCTAGTAAAACTTGTTCACTCTTCAAACTTCCTGCATGATTCGGTCGTAAGAGCATTCATACTGACTGGGCTTGAAGCAGACAGACTTGTTTCTAAATCAAATAAGAAATTAGTTTATTAGGGTAGAGCTCAAGGTAGGAAAAGGAGCCCAAATCTTGGCAGAGGTTTCCAAGGAAGCGGGATTTGATGCTCTGCTTTCCTGGGACACGGCCTCTGTAGGGCTGGCTGTTGGATTGAGGAGCAGCATCCATCTGTGCTATGAAACCAGCTCCAACTCTTCCCAGGATGTGAAAATTCACCCCAATGTGTTTGTGCTTATTGCATAATTGAGGTGAGGTTCGGTCTGCCTGTGATAGTTCTTTGTACTATGTACATGGGCTTGTCAGCAAGAAAGTAGGGCTAAGTATTGTCACTTTGTCTTGGGCCAAGACATTATTTAGAAGTACAAAGCAGCAAAACAGCATTGGAAGGTTGGAAACTACTTTTTTCGATGTATTAAATCTCTTCCTTTTAACCATGCACAAAGTTCCTCCCATTCCCATTATTTGACTAATTTTTATACTGAAAAGGAAGCATCCTTGCAAAGTTTATTCCAGCTACTATCGCTGTAAGCATCACTTTTATCCATATAGTCACTTCTTTTCCTGTTTGCCTCAGGAATACACCACAGCAAAGGGTTCCACAGCATAAACTGATGGCAAATGCTGGCACTTACAAGCGAGACGTCCCGCTCGGGGCTGCTCTGCAGCCTCCTGCAGCCCAGCAACCTTCGTGGTGAGGAGTCTCCATTGCTTCCTTCCTGGAGGGTCTGCTGTGAGCAGGGCTGGTGGACCCTTATCTCCTACTTAATGTAGTCTGCAGCTTGCCTGACTCCTCCACTGCTCTCTTTTCCCTCTGTTGCACTGTATGTTCTTGGTATATATATTTTTTACTATATAAGGGAAAATGTACTCGAGATGCTGCCCTCCCGGCAGGCAGGAGCAGCACCTCGCAGCGCTGGGCTGGGAGCAGCCAGGGGACAGGCAGGCTCTGCCTGGTGACATCAGGCTGCAGCCCCATCTGCTTCCTAGAGATGCGGTCGTTGCCCTAGGGGATAATATCAGGGTATTCCCTGCAGAGCTGTGGGCATGTTCAGCACCAGCAGTGGGTCAGCCCATTCCCCTCGGTTATTCTTTGTGGAATGGGATCGGCCCTGTGAATCGCATCTGCTCTCTGCCAAGGGACAAGTGTTTTGAGATGCTCCCTGCTGACAACGTGCTCCCCAGCAGGAGCTGGTGGATGGAGACCTGGACCTCGGCAAAGCGTCACAGTGACGGTCCTGCAGGTCCCTGGGGACAGTTCTGCGCCCGGGGCAGCCGCAGGGACTTTGGAGGCTGCATCCACGAAACCCCCGTGCTTCACAGCCGTGCATCGTGGCAGTGGGGAGTTCTGCATAGACCATGGGCAGACTGTTTGCATTTCAACTGGCAGGTAAAATAAAACCACGTGTAGGGTATCCCCAAGGATGGAGGCGGGGTGCACTTGGCAGCTGCATTTCGTGGCAGAAATGGGTATAAAACCCCTGCCCTGGGCAGCCCATTTCAGGGGTTGCACTGATGGTGGCTCTAATAGGCTCCAAGGCAGAAGGTCCGGCCCAGCCGGAGAGCAGGATCTGCTTCCAGCAGACGGGAACTACGAGGAGAGAGTGTCTGCAGCGTTGGCCGTCGGCTCAACGGGTGTCCCCGGGGGTGTCTTTGGCCACGCTGCCTTTGCTCGGGTGAGCGGCCCCGCTCTCTAGCACGGGCATTGCTGGCACCCCTGTGCATGAGGGGCAGCAGGATGCAAATCCCGGGAATTGCTGGAGCGTGGGGCTGCCGGCGGCTCCGGAGAGGCCGTGGAGCCTGCGGGCAACGCGCAGAGCCCCAGCGCCGTCCCCGCCAGCAGCCCCTCGTCCTTCCCGCTGTGTCCTCCGGGGCAGCCGGGCTGCAGGGCCAGCAGCAGAGTTAGTGGAGGGCAACAGGAGGAAAACACTCAAGAGGGGAGCAGGAAAATCCTTAGGCTGTGGCGTTGGACAGGGAGATGCCGCTGGCGTGACGGGAAGCAAGGGGTGACTCGAGTTGTCCCCGGAGCTTGAGGGGATCCGTGGCTGGGAGAGGAGGAACATCAGCTCCTACCTTCACCTATCAAGGAGCTCTTGTTGGTTCCTTATGCCTCCCCCAGCTGTCTGCATCTATCACCCTGTCTTCTGGGATCTTTTGTTCCAGGCAATGATGGTTTCTTGTTCTGTGTGCGTCCTCTGGGCAGGGCTGCTGGATGCTATTACAGGGAATACCAAGCGTGGGAAGGGGAACAGAGTGTCATGCCTCGCCTGGCACCAATATTTCCCTCTGAAGGTTGCAGGCAGGCTCAGGTCCCACATCTCTATAAACGCAGGATTACAGCCCAAAATGAAATTGGATGCAACTGGAGAGTAGTGTGGTGGGGTACGCAGAGACGAGGGAGGTGCACGGTGATGCTCTGCAAACTGTGTGTGCTCTGGTGGGTCCCAAACGTTAGCAGGCACGGGTGGGTGATGTCTACCTTGCTGTTTTGATCTCTTTCCAACCAGTCCCTGTGCAGGATTGCTTTCTCTACAGGCCTGGAAAATGCAGAAGGGTTGGGAATGGGCGCAACTAAGTGAATGCTAGGAGGGTTTGGAGAAGACAGTCGTGCACAGCAGAGAGAGAGGGTTGGTTTTTGGCACTGCATTTGAAATGAGTCAACAGCCATTGACGTGACCTGATCCAACCACCACCCCGTTTTGCTCCTTGGTCTCCAGTCTTGGCCCTGGCTGAAGGAAATGCTCCTGGTGCCCTTGGAGTGGGAATGGTGTTTGGTTGGTGCTTGTGTGTCATTCACAGCCCTGACTCGGTAAGGTGGAAAACAGAAAAGCCAGATCCTGAATGTTTTCCAGAAACATGCAAGATCCTGAATATTTTCCAGGAAAGTTTGATAGGGTAGAGTGAACATCAAAACCTGCAGAGAAGTTGAGGGTGGAGTTGGGATGGCAGCTTGGAGGGTACCTGGGCACTGAGAGCGGAGCTGGCTCCATCCCCCTTGGCAGCCAGAGGATTAAAGATAACAGGGTAACAATCCAGCTCCTTTCACCAGAGAAGAAGAATCACTGCGATGGAATAAACAGGTGTGTTCACTGCTGCCATCAGCCCGAGCCATGAATTTTGCTCAGCTTTTAACCAGGGCTCTCCAGCTGGGACAAGGAGAACTTCCAGAATTATGAATGAGCCTTTAAATGTCTCCTTGAAACCTCCTTCCAAATCTTTTGTTCCAAGAGCACGATGCTGTCTTTATAAATGGCTTGGAGAGGTGGGGGGATAAAGCTGCATCTGAGAGGGGAGGCTCTCGCACAGCCGAGGGACGGCTGGCATGCCGGCGTGCATTCCTCCCAGCTCTATTTTTGTTTGCTCTCTCTGCTCGCTGAACCAACAGCCTTCAAGACAGCCTGACTCCCAATTTGGGAAAAACGCTGTGTGCACAGGGCTGGGAGCGCTGGTGGGTAATCCTGCCGGAGCAGAGAATCCACCACCAAGGAGGACGGGGCAGGGAGACAACTTGGCTTCTTTCCCCACGTGAACACGTTTGATGCCTGTGCTGAGAAATTCCTCCTCTTTCCATGTCTTCTTCCCATCCCCATGCACAGATGAATCCGGGCTTTTTACCATGGCTCCCCCGCCGAAAGCAGCAAAAAGAAAGAACTTCTATTTATTTAATATACTCCGAAGGGAATTGAGTTTCCTACAGGCAGATCCTGGAGTTCTCTCGACATGACTATACATGGACTTGTCTGTGCTTGAAAGTTAGTTTGGATTAAGGTGGTTTATAAGGAAAAGGGGGATGGCTGGGAGCTCTACCTGGGGGGCCTTCCGGCAGCACTTGCATTTCCCGTTTAAGCCTCCAGCTTAAGGAAGCTGCTAATTCCCAGGAAAGATTTGGCACCCCTGGGATAGTTGGGATGGCTGCCCTGTGCTCAGGCCACAGGGAGAGGGTTTTTCATGGAATGATGCTGTTTTGTTGGAGCCGGGGGGTGTGCCCAGGTGCCCGTGGCACCGCGGGGTTTCCCTCCCTCCGGATCCGCGCTCTCCCACAAGGAAAAGGGCTTTGGAGACGAGTGATGGCACAGGGGAGAAACCAGCTCCGTGTCCCCAGGAACCCCTTGTTCTCATTGCACTCCAGGGGCCAGACAGGAGTTTCCCGGCTCCCAAATCCAATCACGAAGTAAATCAGACCACGGAGAGCTGCCCAGCATGGAAGAGAAGCAGTTTTTCTTTGGCTTGTGAAGGGTTCAGGGCCCAAACATGAGCTGTGTCAGCACTGTTCCCCTCTGCTCACCCCTGCCTGGGAGTGCGAAGGGTTTCAAGCCGTTGGTGTGAATTAGCTTGAGCCAAGAGTGTCCAAAAAGGCGCGTGGGCGGCTGGGCTGTCACCTCCCTGCGAGGCCGGTGCTGCAGGAGCCGTCCTGCTCCTCCCGAGGTCCTCTGAGGCTGCCAAGAGAAGAGATCAGCATCTTGAAGAGCTTCGGGCAGAAGTACTAATGCTGCTACGTGTGCCAAGGGCAAGGGACTGGACTGCAGCGCCTGGGAGAGCCGGGAAACGCCAGGAATTGCAGCTTGTGCTGGGTATTATTAGGGGCTGAGGATACCTCTGGAAGCCCCTGGATGCAGAGCGAGTGAAGGGCTGGCTCCTGGCTTCCCAAGGACAGCACAGCTCACCAAAACACCTTGCAAAAGTGTCTGGAAGAGCAACTCTCCTACCTCTAGACGATCTCTAAAGGCCCTTCCAACCTCAGCGATCCTGGGATTTTCTCCCTAGCTGGGTCTCCTCTTAGGTGCCACTGCAATGTGCCACACTCAGGCTGGCACCGCAGCACACGTCCTTCCTCGGCACTTACCCAGAGCAGCAGGAGCTGCTTTGCCCATGGGCTGAGGACAGACGGGCCTCGGAGCTTCCCTCCTCATGCCCAGGTTCTCCCCGTTCCCAAGGGATCATTTATCCCGGGAGCGAGTGACGGACAGGCAGGCTGAGGCCAGCAGACATGTATTGACCCTGCAGCTAGCACGGGAGCAGATGTTTCCCACCTGAGCTTGCAAAAGTCCTTTTGTGCTTCAGAAATGATTTAACGTTACAGATTTCCTCCCGCTCCTTTTCCTCCCGCCGTTTCTGCTAGCCCGCGTGTGAGAGCAGAGGGGTTCATGCATATTTGATTCTCTTTCTTAGCTATAGCATGAAATCTGAATGCTGTGTTTACGGCTGCAGCTGTCGCTGCTCTGAAAAGACGCTCCAAAATGAAGGTTAACAAGTCTGGGCTCTCGGGGAACGTGTGGGACAGAGCAGCGCGGAGGGCTCTGTGTCGTCACTCGGAATGGGGGAATGCAGTGGGATTTTCCGAGTTTCCCCAGGCTGGGGCTGTTTATCATCATCATCATCTGAAGCGAACACTTTCCAAATTCTGTGACCTGGTTTGAAATTCTCGAAACCCCAAATCAAATTCTTTTTGTCCATGCACGGTAGACACAGACACTACAGGATAAAGAGCCTGAGGGGCTGGTTTAATGGCCGAGGAATCAGACTGGCGCTGGGCATATGCTCAGGTCCCCGCGGTTGCCCCGCGCCAGGAGGCAGCCGATGCTCCGACCTGTCCCTTTCGTTCCTGTTCGCTTGGAAACGTGTCCCGGTCACGCGGGGTGGCGGGAGAGCAGCTTGGCCCCTCGCCGGGAGCCGGCGCGTGGTTTGCACCGCTGCCAAGCGCTTCCTTTCCCGTTTGCACGTGGTTTGAAGCGGTGCTTGCTGGTTTTGGTAGCAATCTAATAAAATAAGGCCCAGCAGTTGGTTGGCCTGCAAGGAATAGCTTATATTGGGTATCGTGTACTCAGTGTGGGAGTTCTTGTAGAGCCTCGGCAGCCCTGGGCGCGTTTCCCCTTGCCTTGATCACGGCATTCGGGGTCTGTGCGGCCATGTCAACGTGGGAAGGGAAGTGGAAGCCCTGCAGGTCATTCCATGTCTCCCTTCGGAGCGGAGCCGGGCGGGAAGGCGCCCAGGCACCATCGGAGCGGGCAGGACCGTGCGGAGGAGACCGCAACGCGAGAGCTTCATCCACCAATGCATGAGGGAAACCACCAAGGGGGATGAGGCCGGAGAGTTCGGACGTGTTTCTGGTGTCACATCCTTCCTGCCGCGAGCTGGTTTTAAAGCTCCGAAACAGACTGAGGAGGAGACTGTTCCTCCTGCCGCGCCGCCCCGTCGCCTGCGGGTAATGAACCTCCCGGTGACACCGGCTGCAGCGCGGGGACACGGCCCGTGCAGCCCGGGCGCCGCTCGCGGTGTCCACGGCTCCGCGGCAGCGCCCGCCTCGCCCGTCTCTACCCGGTGCTCGCGCTTCTCTCACCCCGGGTTTGCTGCTCCCTTGAGTTTTCACTGTGCCAAGTTCAGCACCCGGAAGGTGCCGGTCTGTTGTTTTTAGTGTCTCCATATAAACCACATTGGAGTTTCCCCGGGCTTGCACAAATTCAGCAGGATCTAACGCGATGGTTCAGCTCCGTCAGGCTTTTGGACTGCGCTCAATAAGAAGGAAGGTGCATTTCAGTGAGAAAGTCAAGGAGGAGAGCAGGGGAACTTCTCAAAGACCGACATGCAGCAGCATTTTCTGTTATTTCAGTCCTGGCTAAAGAGCTTATACTAGCACAAAGTTTATCGGACGTTGTTTGGAGGGAGGCATGCACCTTTTCTGCTCTTAACCCAACATTTAGCCAGGATCCCTTCCTAGGATATCACCTGCTTCTGTGCAAAATCGCTTGCTTACGTGCAAACTCACGTTTTCCCCTTGACTTTGCCTTTCTTAGAAGCCGCAGACCAACGTGCTTGGGATGCACGAGCTCACGGAGCCCCGAACCTCCTCTGCTCGCTCGTTTTTACAGCCTGGCTCTGGCGCCAGGTGCCCAGTGCTGCTCTCACGTAGCCTGGTTTGGACCCGGGGCTGCTTTGTCACTGTTTGACCCAGGCTGCCGGAGCCCAGCTCCCTTTTGCACATCCACCTAGGGCAAATTTTAGACGGGAATAAACTCTATGGAAAAGAAACCCCATTAGGCAGCACAGGGGGAAACTCGTGGCTGCGTTCGGGTGTCCAAAGGTTGCGGTGGCTTCAGCAGCCGGTCCGGGGCCGGTCACCAAGCGATCATTCATCGCCATGGAAACACTCGCCACCTTCTCCACCAGCATCTCAGCTAGTCCCGGTGTTTAGCAAATAACTGAGATCTGCCGTGAATCCCCCCTTGACACGCGTTGGGACTAAGGAGTACAATAATCTGACAGCCGGCAGCCTGGCGCAGCCGTCGGGAACGCGGAGGGAGGATTCCCACCGGCACGGGAAGGCTTGCGAGCTCGGTTGCTCTCCCGAGCACTTGCTGTTTGCACGTGGTTATTTTAGCTTTGTCAGTTTGTTAAATCCGCTGCGCTGGAGATGGCATCCAAAGACGAAGGGCTGCCCAGAGGAAAACTCCAGCGTGACGTGGAGGAGAGGTGAAACGGGAGGCAAGGGATGGTCCCGTCCTTGACCCAACACTGGGCACCTGCCTGCTCCCCACCAGGAACTCAGCCCTGATGCCGAGAGCGGGTTCCCCTGCGGGTGGCGGGTTCTGGACTCCGTGTGCACTAGAAGAAACACCCAAACCAGGTGTTTTCCACGTTGAAATTGCTGGGAGCTGACAACGAAGGGGCCGTGTGCTGGGTCTGCTTTTCTGTGCCTCTCAGCTCCGCTCGAGTTGACAGCAGCACATTACCCCGCTTTGCTGCGTGCAGCATCAGTGCTGCTGATTTGAGAGGTGTGATGATTGTTGCTATTAGCAGTGCAATTAGCATCAGCGTGACAGTCCCCTTCACCCAACATGCCCAAGCTGGAATAAAAACCTCCAACCCAAACGCGTCGGCCCCTGCGCCCGGCTGGGCACAGCAGCCTCCTCAGGCTTCCGCATTACGATGGTTTTAATTAGCGCTTCTGTTGTTAGTGCTGCTCTAACTGCTATTTTGTTATTTTAGCAGTGATTTTATTTCATTATGTTAAACAGAACGATGAAAATTTTCTTTTTACTGAATCTTTTTCTTCCCGTGCCAACAGAAACACGGCACACACCTGGGGCGTGCTTCGGGCTGAGGCACAATCCCTGCAAAATGAATAACTGCAACGAAAAGCCTCCTTCTTGTTTTTAAGTGTTGTTTTCTGGTTGCGTTTGTTCTTTCTTAATTATTAGATACAAACATTGCAAGGGAACCCCATTGCAGAGCCAGCCCAATGGCTTTCCTTTTTCCACGGAATTTTGTTCCTTGTTATTTTTAAATTTCTTGTCCCGAATGGCCACATGGCACTTGCACAGGAGCTAAAATGGGGCCTTGAGCCCCTTGTCTCTGGCACAAACCTCTTGGTCCTGTTGCTCCGGCCTCCTCCCACTCCAACCCGGACCCGACAGCCTGGCCTGGCACAGTAGCCCCCGCTGCGGGCAAGCACAAACGGTGCATTTTAACCACCTCATTTTGCTCTTTCTTTTTGCTCAGGGGATGGTTTTAATTGTCACTTTAATGTGACGCTCACAGCTCAGAGGAATGTCTCCATAAGTCGCTCCAAGGACTCCCCATGTGCCCGGAGCTGCAGGCTGGAGCGCCCGGCCGGCCGCAGCGCTGCGTCCTTGGGGCAGCAGTTGCTGTGGGTTGTGCGATCGCTAGGATCGCTCTGGGGTTGTTAGAGGGGGAGGAAAGGTGGATTTCCCCTGAATTTATCCTGCTGCTGGCTCCGAACTGATGTCAGGAGGACGCCCGGCAGCGAGGAGCTGCCACGCGCGTTACGGAGATGGATTTGCAGTTAATCATTTCCGTGCTGATGAAGCTGTCAGCTCCATAAGCTTCTCAGAAGTGTTTCTGGAAGCTGCAGGGAGACTATGTCAAGCCCGAGTCTGTACCAAATATCATCTTCTCTTGGAGGAGATCCTCCCAAGTCTGTTGTCCCTGCAGGGTGTCCCTGCAGATTGAGCTCGATGGGTTTATGGAAGAAGTGACAACATGCAGCTGCCTGCAATAGCAGTGGGCCACGTTCTACCAGCCCACGAGCCCCTTTCCATCCAGTGCCCCACAAATCCCAGCAGACAGGCTCCCCTCGCCTGCTCCGTCCTCTCGCTCCAAAGCAGGGTCAGCAATTCCTACAGGCTCATGAGCAGCTTCAGGTATCATCAGGCGCTCCCAGAAGGTGGGCGTCCCAGGCTGATGGAAGTGTGCACATCCCAAAGGGAATCCCACGAAGAATTGCCTGCGCCCAGGCTTGTAAAGCACAGACAGGACCACATAACAGCCTGTCCAGTACTTACAAAGCTGGGAGTTCGGAAACGACCTCAGGAGTCCTGGCGTTTTGGTAGAAAATCCCCTTGGTGACCCAAGAATCTCCATCTCCCTAGCAAAAAGCACCCTGCTGTTGGGCAAGAAGCACCACCCACTTTTCTCTTGCTGTCCACCCTACGTTCTTGTTTTCTTCTCATTACCCCAAGATCCTTGAACCTCTTCAGAGAGTCTCCCCTAATCATCTCCATCTTTCCTTCTTCCACTGAGTCCTCAGAGGTCAAATACAGCAGATTGCTCCAATGTTTCTGGAGACTTCTCCTCCTCTTGAAGTTATTTCTCCATCAGGCCACTTTGTTGGGCTTAAAAGATGACTAAGTCAAGTCTTCTGCGAGCTGCAGACTAAACATTTCCCCGGGTCCCTCTTGCCATCAGCAGCCCTCTCGTGTTTTCATGATGCGCCTCGGCTCCTAATACCAGTACATAACTCGCAAATCACAAATGCTTATTTTTCAAAGGGACTCTCTATAAAGGTCTATTAGCAGGGGATGAGTAATGGCTTGACAAAATAGATTTAAGTGGCCCCTTCTGAATCATCTTGGCAGTAATAGAGAGCGTGTGTCCATTTTTTGATTAAATATTTCCAGTGCCATTAGCTTGGGTGAAGTAAACAACTTCTATTGAGTTTGCCTGCTAGTGACAACCCAAAGGCCTTTGATCTCTCTATTATGAGAGCCACCCTATTGCTTGGATGTGGGAAAAGATCCTGTAATCGTGGCTAAAGGTGCCTCTTGCGGAACAACCGGGGCGTTTGGAGGTGTCTCTTTGTTTTCCTGTTCCTCTTTGTTTTCCTGTTCCTCTTTGTTTTCCTGTTCCTCGTGCTCCTGCTGCTGTTGATGATCACAGCCACATCCTGCCACGCTGTGACTGCAGAGCCCGGGCACCGTCTGCGGCTGCGAAAGGCGAGGGACGATTTTGCAGAGTTTTCCTGGGGAACTTCCTTGCTGCTCTTCGGTCTCTGCCCCTCTGTGGTTACAAAAGATCAGGCGTCCCAGTTCCAAATCCTTTCCTATTGCATCGTATTAAAACTCCCAACTTAGGGTGCATATATTGGTGCATTTGTATGGCTAGTTGTGGGGCCGTGTATTTGCATGAGTGTATGTGATTATGGATGACTGCAGGATTTTTGCAAAGAAAATCAATCTTGATTTATTTTGCAGACTCTGAGCAGGGCCTCTGTGTTCCTTTTCATCTCCAAGGGCCGTAGCAGATGTCCATGTTCTTCCCGTCTCTCATTTTATAACAAGTCTCCCAATTTGCTTAAACTCTTCAGCAGGGATCCCATGACTCAGTATATATCTAAAAAGAAAAGGAAGGCTCTGGCTCTTCCTTCTAGCTGATGGTTCAGAATGCAAGATATATTCAGTCTAATTATTAAAGAAGAAAAAAAACACAAAAAATAAAGTATCCACGATTATTTTCTTTAAAAAATGTATATTTTGTTATTAAAAATCAAGGATGATTCTGGGAGTCATAGTGATTTTTCACCAGTTGGTGTTGACTTCCATATGGTTAGTGATGAAGAACTTTGCAAGGGGCAAGGCTCCTTGTATCCATTTTTTTTATGGCTATGGATAAGCAAACTAGATGGGATGTGAGTCACCACAGGCCTCGCAGAGAGATGTCACAGATCCGCTGGCTCTTTGAAGGAGTCGCCCGGCATATGGATGGGAATGATTCAGTCCATGTAATTCCCTTGGCGTCTGGCCAGGCACTCCTTGAGGACCGGAGCTGCTGTGGGGTGGGATGAAAGCTGCTCGCGGGGAGAAACCAGCTCATGTTTAACAGCTGCTACATCTGAGAGAGAGGAGAAGGGACGAAGGAGCAGGTCCGTGTCAGGCGGCCGGCGGGTGCCGACCTCGCCGCGCTCAACGCATCGCTCTGAACGGGCTCCTCGCCTGTGCCTGGCACGGTGGGAAGGATTCAGCCTTCGTTCTCCTCAGGATCTTTACGTTTTTCTCCTTTTTTTCCCCATGAAGCCAATCTCAGTGTATTAGTACCAGAGAGGTGGTCAGTTCGAGGAGCACACGCTCAAGCAGCTGCCCCAGCTGCAGGGCTCTTGGTGTATTGGTGCAGGCCCCAGCCTTGGATGTTGTCTGGAGACATCGTTCATAGAATCACAGAATGCTCAAGGTTGAAGGGACCTCTAGAGATCATCTAGTCCAACCCCTGCACACGCAGGGTCACCTAGAGCACGTGGCACAGGACTGCGTCCAAGCGGGTTTGGAAGATCTCCAGGAGAGGAGACTCCACAACCTCTCTGGGCAGCCTGTTCCAGTGCTCTGGCACCCTCACTGTTAAAAAGTCAGCACCACAAGGACTTGAAGGGCTCCCTCAAAAGCCCTAGAGCACATAGCAGTTTCGTTGCTGGTACCATTGACTCTAACAGCATTTTTTTGCACGTCGGGAGCTGCTCCTTCATGATTCCCGGTTCCGCCGCAGCGCAGTTGGCAGCTCCGGACGGGAGCAGTGCTCGTATCCGCTCAGGTCGGTCCCGATTAGCAGTGACTTTCATGCCGCTGAGCAGAGAGGTAAAAGCAATTCCAGAGAGCATTAGGAGATCAAGTAGGTCAATTGAAAGTAAGAAAAATTACCATCAGCTATCTTCAATTAAACTGTTATCGCTCCACATGAAGGAGCCCATTTAGAGGAGAGCATAAAACCTGAGAGTCGAAATGACTGAAAGACTAAGTTCTCCGTTTTTAATTCCAGAGCGAGAACATTCATCAGCAGGCACAAGGAGAGGATTTCTGGCCTCCACTTTCAAGCATACTTTGAATTAAGTCCTTTTGGGTAATCTTGCAAAAAAACTTTTTTTTTTAAACTCGGAAAGTGCAAATTCACTGAAGCTCTTGTAGAGACGCTAGTGGTGACAAGGAGACCCTGCTGGGGACAGGCCCTTGGCTCCGAGAGGATGAGGACCTGACTCCCCAGAGCAAAGCAGGCAGCTCCTCAGAACAAGCATCTTCATGGCAGGGCAGCCTGGTTTGAGCCCCTCTTCCCTCCCCAGGGAATACCTTTCCCATGCACATGAGTGTAGCTGAATTCGCCACCTGAGGCCTTTTTCGCAGTAAGGGGAGTTGCCTTGCATCAGTCTGTGGAGTCTATTCCGTTATATTATGCCTTAGTCTAGATTGAATAAAATGCTTTGAAATTTAAGACAATTTAAGTCAATAAGCTACTTCAAAGTAGTTTACAAGGGAAATATTTCCAAGTGCAGAAACTCAAAAGCCCGCTTGCGTTATTTCTTGTATTTTTTTAAAGATTTAAATTAAGGGCGAAGTATGGAGAGGAAGAAAGAAGCCAAGACTTAAATTGCCTTGGGCATTTCTTACTGTAGAAGTATCAGAATTATCAAGTTTGGTCTTTGACAGGCAAAAAGGAGGTGGGGAATAAAGGTCAAGATGTAGTTTCTACGTTTGCTGGCTGTCTTTGGAGGTGTCACTTCTGTTCCCTGACAGCTCCGTGATTTGACTGGGAGCTTCTGGCTGTTCAGACTCCCTCACAGAGGGTCTTTTCCCAAGCATTTGATAGATATTAGGACTAAATAAGTGTAAATAAGAGCCAGCAGGCAGCTTGCAGAGTTTAAGGCAACCCATGTCCCTGCTGCGGGACGAGTGTGTCCTGCTGCAGTGTCCGTGTCTCACACCTGGAGAGCAACGATGCTTTGAGAGTGTCTTCAGGCGCTGGGAAAAGGCAGCGCTGGCTGGATGAGGATGGGAACATCCCAAGGACAGGCATGGAGATAAAGGGGCTGGGGGTCAGCGATCCCCCCGCTCACACCATGGGCTAAACCAGCCATCCCGACTCCTCATCCTGCCTTTGGAAGGCGCTCCCGCATCCTAGGGCACAGACAGATGCTCGCTGCATCACTAAGAGTTTGGTTGCAATGTTAATATTATACCCACATACCCACCACGTGTTCTAGTCTTCTAGAAGTTGTTAAAGGAATGTTTTGTAATGCGGGGCTCTCTTTAGCAATTTCATTGATTTGCTCCCCTCCTATGGCACCACTGTTTCAAACCCATTTAAGCCATTTTCCACAATTTTTGAACAATATTACTTTTTAAAAAATTCTAAGCCCTCCCAAACCATCGCTTTAATCCGTCCCAGAGAACTGGCTTTTATCTGGCGATTGCTTTCACCGCGGCACATAAACCCAAAAACCCAACACGGAGCCGGGTGATCCAGCAGTTAAACAGATGAGCTGTGTAGCCGGCGCAGAGAGGACGCGAGCGGGATCCGAGCTCGGAGCAAAAGGCGGCTCCAGGACCACGCGGGGGCTGCAGGGACACGTGGCGCCTCCTCGGCATCGCGGTGACGCAGCCCGGCGGGTCCCTCGCGCGGTCCCGGTGCTCCGCGTGTCCCAGGAGCATCGAGGGAAACCTGGGACTGTGAGGCTGGGTGGGGAGGAGGAGGCACGTGGCGGTTGTTATCAGTGTGCACGGGTGTCCTGAAGGTCTCTGCTTTTTGGTGACGCTGTGACCGGGCTGCAGGTGCCACCTGTGCAGGGACAGCACTAGGCAAAGCCGGCAGCGCAGCTGCATGGAGGCCTTGGCCGTGCCAATAGGAAAGGGAAGTCCTTGAGCGCCCGTCCTCACTCTGACCGCGGCTCATCAGGTGAATTGGATCTCAATTAGATCCGCCCCCTAATTAAGTTTCTTTTGAAGGGAGTGGGGAGGGTCTTCCTGCCCTTTTGCCGTGGATCAGAGGCAGAGCTGGAGCTGGTCCTGCCGCTCCTGGGAGAAGGGGCTCAGATTAGGAAGGAAGCTGTGCACAAATGTGCAGCTCGACCTGTTCCCCTGGTGTTTCACTGCGCTGGGTTGTTCCCGCATCTCTGCTGGGAAGCACCAGGCAGCCCCTCTGCTAGACCCTGTGCAGAGCTTGTCAACACCTTTGTCACCTATGGCCATCCTTAAACAGAGAGGTGGGTAATGCCGAGGGGATTCCGCAGTGTTGCGCCAATTGCCACGGTTTGGGTTTGTTACTCCAAGCAGTTGTGGGCTTGGGAATTTCCTCCTTTCACCTCTGTGTAATTAGCTTGCAAGCCTTCTTCCCTGCTTCCAATGTCCATTCCTTTCTTTGCTGAGCTCTGGGAAATGAGGATGGTGCTAGAGGCTGTAGACAGGTAAGATGCATCACCAGGGAACACCTGGTGACTGGGAAATGACAACCCCTCAGAAAGGGGGTGAAGAGAGAAAATAAGGATTGTCCCAAAACAAAACACACATGGACAATTCTTTAGGTCTCCTCTTCCTGCTCAGAGTGCCTGCAAACTGAGCTTAAAATATAAAGCACAAAAGTCAACATCAACGTGCTCAAAATCCCAGTGACAGCTTTAGGCCTAGGACTAGAAGGAGAAGAAAAAATAACGCAAGTACAAAGGGTGTTTATGAGACTAAATGTTCTGTATGTGTTTACCACTTCTCTGCATCTCTGCCAGTCTCGGCTCCCCTGTTCAGGAGGCTGCTTTGGGCTTGGGGAGTTTCGGAGCCAAGCGCATCCTTTAATCCGGGCCCTTCCGTCCCTTCCAGGTCCTTCCCACGCGTTCAGTGGGGGACACCAGGGGTCCGAGGGCCCTTTGCCCCCGCGATGGAGACGTGGTTGTTTATTCTGCAGGTCAGAGCCCAAGGGTGCCCAGGCAAGGCCGGTGCCATCCCGCTGGGGCCTGACCAGAGGCTCCCTAAAAGGGGCCTCGGTGGAGGGACAAAGAGGAAGATGGGAATGAGCAGAAGGAGGGACACAAAGAGATAAAGTGACTTGCTTGAAGAGATCTAGTGATTCAGCTACACAGAGGATCTCAGGCTGCAAGGTCCTGCTCGCATTCCTCATCCTCTGCTTGTAAAGGCTGTCAATAACGGGACCATTATGGGCTTCTGCTTTATTGAATCTCTCTGCGCTTTCTGGTTCCAGGAAGGCTCTGGGGTAGCACTAGCTCTGTCTTGCTGAAACCAGAAGTATCAGATTCTCAGAAAGAGACTCGTCATCCAAGGTTTTCAGACCCAAACTATTTAGAAAAGGATTTTTTGTCTGTTTATCTGAACTCAGAATGAACTGCTGAACATTTGAGGGTTTTTTTTTTCCCCCTGATAAAAACATGGTTTTGAATCACTGAAATATTCCGCAGCATAAATATGGCCTTCAAAGTGAGCAGAGGTGCTCGTGCTTTCCCGAGACATGTTTTGCCTGGAGTCAAGGCTAAATGTTACTCTGAGCTCATAGTCAAGGACGCTCAAATCCTGCAAATTGATCCTGGGCAGTTTCTGCCCTTTTCTTGGCTCATGAGAAGTTGCTCTGTCTCCTGCAGCCGAAGTAGGAGCATTCACTGGAATCTCCAGTCTGTGAAGTTTGTACCCAGATCCGAACCCTTTTCCGTGTGCTGCCCGGGATGGTGGTGGGGGAGCAGTGACCCTGTTCTCCGGGGTCATTTTTGCTGCCTGTCCCCTGGGATGGCAGTTCCCACTCCAGCTCCTGCGTGTGGCTCTCTGGACCCTTAGTCCAAGTGACAGCGTTGCCCTCTGCCCACCATCCCTGGCCCTGCATCCGTGCAAGGTTTCCTGGGTGGTTCATGGTCTCCTGAAGTGCCACCTGCTTGACACTGGCCAAGATTGGGCATCTTCTGCCCCATAAATCTGCAGCAAAGTCATGGCCAGACGTCACAGCAGCAGCAGATGTGGAGATACCCAAGGCCATCGCGCTGTCACCGTGCTTTGCAAAAGGAACTTGTCACCCATGTGCGCAGTTTCAAACCCGAAGGAGGAGAAATACTTTCCTTGTCTTAGTTCTTAAGGTTTACAAAAACAACCAACCAATCCTCCCTCATTTGACAGAAGGGAAAAACTACCACTTTGGAAGTACTCTGCATCGTTCCGATACCAGCATTTGGTTTGTTAACTCTTCTTTGCTACGAAGGAAGTTACATTTCTCAACACAACCCTCATCTTTTCAGAAAAAAATTAAATTTCCTTTTCTGAGAAGGTCACAACAAGACATCACAGCAATTTTAAAGCTTTGTTGCAACTTCATTTTCTTCCAGCCAACAAGTCTGATGAAAATAATCCTTGCTATGAAAAATTTTGTTTTGAGCAAATCAATGTTTTGTTTTTCCCAGAGATAAGGGCTCCTGGAAAAATTCCTGTTTGGAGTTGGCTTGAATTTGAACAAAACAACAGTGTCTCCTAGTGGCTGATTCCAGAGGAATGGCTAATTCCATCTTGGCCTTCACGTGTCTCTTCTTGACTCTCCTTTTAGATCTTTGCTCATCCCAGCGTGCGGGAAGCAGGGAATGAGTTGTGCTCTGAGCCTCGGACTGTTTCATAAGCCATAAAAATATCTGTGGCTGTTTTCTGGGCTCCAGTTGCTGTTGAAAGGAGGTAATTGCATTTGAAGGCGGCGTCGCTGGATTCCTGCCTCGTCTGCTGTTTGGCTTCCACTCCGGTCACACCAGAGCTCCTGTGAGCAGCTCGGCCGGTGTCAGGTCTGCCTGTCCCTATCTGCCCGGGGCTGCAGGATCGGGGTCCAAACACCCCTCAGGACAGCAGCCCTGTCACCAAATCAGCTCTGCCCTGCACCTGGGATGAGCAATAAAGGATAAAGAAGATCCCCTTGAGGCGCAATGGCTTTGTGGTGTCACCAATCTGTCCCTCGGTCGGGCTCGAGTGCTGCATCAGCGGCTCATCAGAAGCGTTGGTGAATCTCATCAGTGCCACGTCCTTGTCCTCCGCTTTCCCTCTTCCTCGCTCTCCTGAGAGGTCACTGCAGCTTTTTTTCCAGCTTTCTCTGACGAAGCAAAGTCATGACCCTGGAGAGAAAGCAATAAGGGCTCCAAATTGCCCAAGGGAATTGGCAAATCAATCCAGGCATCCGTATCGGCAGTTAACAGGTTGCAAGCCCAAGTGTTCAACAGGCCACAGAAAAATCACCATGCTGGCTTAGGAATTAGGGGATTTTTAGGAATAACAACTTATGCATCCTTCTTGCTTGCCTGAAGATGTTTTTAAGCTTGTCAAGCACAGGCTTTCCAGGTTGGTTGCCAAGTTTTGCAGCAAGGATTCCCAAGTTTGTCTTGTCAAATTCACATGATTCCAGGTGTAGGGATTTTTTAAAAAAATCACCTGCTATCCTCCTTTTCCCGACAACTTTGCGGTTTTGGTAGCACGTGCAGCAAGAGGCAGGAGCACGTGGAGGCCGCTCTGCCTACTGCAGCTGAGACTGCGGCTGTGCCCCAGGGCACCGGGTGCTGCGGGCAGCAAGGGGGACGCTCCCCGTGTCCCCCGGCACGCGCAGGGCTCCGGGACCCCTCCTGGTTGTGCCCTTAGTCCCCAGGCCGAGCTGGCTCGCGCGGGCGCCTCGGCCTGCGCCGGGGAGGGATGCAGGAATTCCGCGAGTTGTTTTGCTTCTTGGCAGGAATGCGCTTGTATAACGCGAGCGCTGGGGCCCGACCTCGGCGCAGCAGAGCTGGGGGACCGGTGCAGAGGTCCGGGGGACCCCTCTGTGCTATTCTGGTGTCATCAGAGGAGGGGACAGGGGACGAGTGCCAATCCGCGGCGAGCAGAGCCCGCTGGTTCCGTGAAGCCGGGAGAGCCGAAGCCGGTGCGGTCTTTCCCCTGATGTCCATTAGTAATTAGCGCATATGGATTCTAATCGGGAGCACTCGGCGCTCTCTCTCCTGGATAAATGGCTGAGCAGAGGAGTCTGTTGCATAAAGTGATTTAGCCCATGAATGATGGCTCATTAGCAGCCCACAGACTGTCGCTACCGATAACGGGGGATATTCAGGCTTTTCCGGGATCCGCGTTAACTCCTTGTGCCGCTCCGCGGAGCCTCCGCTGCTGCAGCAGCGCCCCGAGGAGCTGCCAACTATTAACAGGGCGTCTAGTGACAGGTAGAGGATGAAGGAAGCTCTTACCAGGCAGGAGATGAGTCAGATGTGAAAATAACACCTTTTTCTAAACAATATTATTACACCAAGAAAATGAAAAGACTCGCTTTCTTTTGCAAAGGAATGGGCCTTGGGCGGTGGAGATGCACATTGCAGAGCCCACTGCTCTTTGCAGGGATAGCTCCAGTAAGGGGAGAAACCCAGGGTCACTTTGTATTTGTCCCTGGTGCCCGTGTTCTGGCCATGAACCAGCCAGACAGGGCACTGGACAGACCGATGCTCCTGCGCTTCCCAGGAAAGGAGCAGTTACGGTTATACCTGCATAGCCCAAATATTGGGAAGTTTTTTGGTCCTGAGGGTGGCAGAGGGGATTGGAAAGGTCAGTTTTTGTATTTCAGCTGCGTGCAAACCTGCACGCTCTGAGAAAACCAGATCACAGAGGGAATCTGGGCCCTGGGGATGAGTCCAGGGCTGTGCTGCTGATGTATCAACAAGATCGCGGGCTTCTTGGGAGCGTTTCCAAAGGCCCTCAGGGAGATAAAACTATTAATCCCACTGACTTTTGCAGATATTAGCTTTCCCAGTTCTCTCAGGATGTGTCTGCAGGAAAGGGACTTTGTGTGGATGCAGCTCCACTGTATTGATAAGGGGCTCCTGCCTTGGGTCCAGCAGTACTCGGAAAGCTCCGCTAAGCTATGTGTGATAAAAACAGTGTTCCTGGCCAGTGCAAGTCTTCCTATGAGCCCTACAGACCCTGCTACCCATTCACCAGGGTACTTTGTCTTATTAAAGTGCACGAGCTCTCCTTTGCCTTCACTTTGGTGTGTTGGGCCGCCGCTGTTCTGCAGCCGCTCCAGAAATGGGATCCCATGTTTCCATTTAAATGCCCAGGGACTGTCTGCAAGGCTCTTGCTTGTCTGCTGGTCCCCGTTGACTTTTATCTCTTCTTTGGGAGAAATACAGGAAAATGCAACTTCTGTGCATCATTAGCACAAATCTCAGAGCCCTTCAGAGGAGGGTTATACTAGGCCATTTCCTCTGTATCTGTGTGACTATTTTGCTTTTTTGTCTTGTAGCCGGACGAGTTGACCAATGCCCTGGAGATCAGTAACATCGTCTTCACCAGCATGTTTGCCCTGGAGATGCTCCTCAAACTCCTTGCCTTTGGCCTCTTTGGCTACATCAAGAACCCGTACAACATCTTCGATGGGATTATTGTGGTCATCAGGTCCCTGCCAGCTCCTTCTCCCTTGTGGTTTTGCTGCTGAGGGCTTAGACCGTTTGGGGAGTGGGACAGGGGACTATGAGTGACCTGGCACGTGTTAACACAGGGCTCACTGGGTACGATGGGCTATAATTACACTGGCCTTTAAGATTCCTGTCTTTAGAAGGGCCATCCAAAGTAAATGGACCTGGCAGATGGAGAAAAGGTCTATTTACGCCGCATGTCTGGCACCGTGGTGAGTTTTCCACTGAAGTGCAGAACGGTCCTGGGAAAGGAGTGCTGTGCGTGTCCGTGTCCCAGCAGCCTGCCCTCCCACCCCTAAAGTGACACCCAACTCAGAGCAGGGCAAGCAGAGGGATAGAAGTTCTGGTGTGTCCCTTTCGAAGGGAACACTGAATGCCAGACTAAACCGGGGGTGGCAGAGCTCGCGTGGGAGAAGCCAGCACTGCTTGTGAAGCTTGAGGGACACCCGTGCCAGCTCAGAGCTGCTGTACAGGCTCACGGTGTTCTCATGTCCCTGCAGCGTCTGGGAGATCATCGGCCAGTCGGACGGAGGCCTCTCCGTGCTCCGGACGTTCCGGCTGCTCCGGGTGCTGAAGCTGGTGCGTTTCATGCCCGCTCTGCGTCGCCAGCTGGTGGTCCTGATGAAGACTATGGACAACGTGGCCACTTTCTGCATGTTGCTCATGCTCTTCATCTTTATCTTCAGGTACCAGGCTGTAGTTCTTGGATTAATCGTTCAGCTCGCTTAAGTAATATGTAGATGACAATGGAGCACGTTTGCGAGGCTGCCTACGTGACAGAAGTGCTCACAGTAGACTGACAGGCAGACGTTCAACAGATGATTTTCCTCTTTGCAGTCTCGTTTTTCATGCAATACTGTGATTCCCTCCCTCTCTTTTCCACTCTAGCATTCTCGGCATGCATCTTTTTGGATGCAAGTTCAGCCTGAAAACCGATACAGGAGACACAGTTCCAGATAGAAAGAATTTTGATTCCTTGCTTTGGGCCATTGTGACAGTCTTCCAGGTAAGCTCTGGGTCCTCCCAGAAGTTTTAATATAAGCCAGGTGAACATACTTTTGCTTTTATATATATATATATATATATGTATATATATTCCATTAGATATCCAATTGGGACTCTAATAGCACTATGGAGCTTTTAGGACAGAGTGACTTTCTTTGTGACTTTTCCTGTTGAGTTAGCTGGTATCTACAAACCCTGATGGAGAAGCCACCTACGCAAAAGCATCACGGTGCCTATCTCTTGTTAGCAAAAGTAAAATATGAGAAGGCCTGGAAATCCGGTTTTGTTTTCCTTACATCAAGACCTACGGTGCACTACATATCTATTGTCCCTCCTGCTCTCTGTCCTGAGTAACAAGCCTGCACCTTTCCCTGCCCCTAAAATGCACTTTCCAAGCAATTTCATTTAGCTGGGGGTAACAAATACTGTCACATATCAGAACTGCAGCAACTGGCTCTGCATCCTGGGAAATTGTGTGTGTGAAAACTTTTTCCTGCGCAGACAAAGTCTGTTATATCCTTGCAATTACTGGTATGTTCCACAACGGATTAATACCTGTATTTCCAGGACATTCTCAGCATAAATATTAGTCTTTTCTGTTTAATGGTTCTCTCCTTATAGCCCAGGTCCAGCAAGTGGACCACGGTGTAGACAACATTGAGCTAGATTTCTAAGTGCAGAGTAGGGGCTCCCCATAGTAGCATGCAAGGTGCAAACCACTCCAGGATCTTCACTGTGAAGATTAAGGCCTCTTGCAAAGTTTTTCTTTATGCAAAGAGAGATTTAATTTTCAGCAAGGAGAAATCAGCATAAGTCTCACAGGTTCATATTTTTCTCTTTATCCTGTATAAAATTAATACAGAAGTCTGCATTTAACAGTCCTGTGGGTGAATAGAGCTGGCACAGTGCACAAGGGCTTGGCCCTACATCCTATGGAGGTTAATAAGTGACATGCCTCAGTGGAGCTGACTGCGTTCCTGTCCCCAAAATCACCTTGTGGGCAGGAGACGAGGGGAGATTAGAGGCTATATTCATTTTAAACCTGGATGCATTAATATGTCATCTGTTTTTCTTATGCTCTGGGCTTTTCTGAGCTCCAGGATAGCTAAGAGGATGTGAATCCGCAATGAAGGTCCCTTGGAGCAAGGCTTGGCAAAGATGTACATATTTTTGCCCATCTTATCAGTACTTTTACCAAATAGACAGCATTTTTCTTCCCTAAGTTTCCTGAACCACCGTGTGTCATTTACCATGTCAAATACCTTGCTCCCTACCCTTTTGCGCAGCTGCAGGTAACTTAGAAAGGGCAAGAGGAAAAATACAGCTCCAAAAGGAGACAGCAGCTGTGGCCCCGGGCCTTTTATCTCCCGATGTTATCAAAAAGAGACAACACACCCGCCAAATTGTGGGACTCGATCTAGTGCTGCCCTTCATGTTACCACAGCTGGTATCTGAAAAGAGTCATCTTGCTGGGCAGCAGAGTGCTGGGTGCTCCTGCAGACAGTGGAGATCTGGCTGGGAGAGAGGTCTCACCTGCAGAGATCTAAATAAAAGGATGTTTTGCTGTCTCATCGCATGAGACCTGCTAATGATTATGCTCAGGAAAAGGTCAAGAGGAGAGGCAGAAATGGCTGAGTCAGTGAGTATTTGTGTGCAGCTGCTGTCCAGGAGAGGAGTGGAATAATCAGAGCGTCTTTCCGTCCATCTCTGTGCAGATCCTCACTCAAGAGGACTGGAATGTGGTCCTCTACAATGGGATGGCCTCCACGTCCTCCTGGGCAGCACTCTACTTTGTGGCCCTGATGACCTTCGGCAATTACGTGCTCTTCAACCTCCTCGTTGCCATCCTGGTAGAAGGCTTCCAAGCAGAGGTAAGAGGTCTGAGCAGAGGGAGGGAGAAAACAGAGAACCACGTGTAAGCATCAGTAGGAATCAGTCCATATCCGTGCAAACTTCAGGGCATGCAGAGAGCCTGGAGTTTAACCTTGAGGGAGTACAGGTGAGCTGGGCAGAGCATGCAGGGCTCCGTCTTTGCAAATAAGACTCCCTAGACTGGGCATGGGCTAGGGAGATAACCATTTGGTTCATCTGCTACCAAGTCGCTTCTTGTGACCATAAGAAAATTGTTTAGGACAGATTTGACTAGCCTCAATTCCACCTTTGTCCTGTGTTTTGGGTTTCCTTATGGTGAGCCTCAGGCTTTTGATGGGTCTCGCCAACAGGAGGGACCAGACAGGATGTAGATGGGCTGAACAGAGGCTTTTTCTTGCAACTGTCACCTATATATAATCTGAGGCTAGCTGCACGGCTGTTAGAAAAGCAGTGTTTCAAGGTTGCAAACATTAAATATTGAGATACCTGGGATGATCTGGAGCAAATAAATGCTAATCCTTAGCTACACTGAAAATAATGTCTGTATTGGGTCAACGAGCAGGGAATTTGCTAAAGTGCACGCATCTCATCTCACATGGAGAGGATTAGAGAAATGATGCTATTTCTCAGGCAACAGTGATACCCGATGTGCTGATCAGCACAGGAGCCTCTGCAGCTGTGCAGGCAGTCGCATGCCCTGGGATCATGAGCAGCACCCTTGGTGCAAACAGGGCCTTGCAGCCCCTTCAGCTCCCCTTTTCCTCAGCAATTTCACTCTCCCAATCCGTTTTCAACATCCTGAGTGAAGGACATTATCCTCTGCCCTGTCCTCTTCTCCGTCATCCTTTCAGATCAGAGCAAATCCACTTGGGAGAGATTTAAAATGAGAACAGTGATCTTGTTTCATCTGTAAATATAAGGACGTGCATGCACATAGGTATTTTCAGAAAAGGAGAACCATTTCAAAACCCTAGGACAAATGGGAATGATTTTGAGAACTACATAAAATCATCCAGTCCCAGTTCAAGCTAAGAACGGGATTGAAAGGGTTTGCGCCACACTTTGGGATTTTTTAATTATTACTTTTTTATTTGTGCAACATGCAAGAAGAGAAAGTTAACTTAGCACTGAGTGGCACAGAGAGTCAGAAAGAAAATGAGAAAATGGCTTCAGTTTTCACCGCCTTAGCTCCCAAGGGGAATAAGAGAATGAAAATCTTTATTTTTTTTAGCTTTTCATTTTTTCTCCAGAAATGGCATCGTGCTTGTATTTGTTGTGTTTATAGCACAGTTAGACACACTGTCACTGACCATGGAATATAATTGAAATATTCATGGACCAACAATTCCCTTCTCTCAATCCAGCACAGTCGTATTTATGTCCTTCAAGGATTCATTATTAAAACATCCCTCCCAGCTTCCTCCTAGCACTAGCAGAGGAAAATTAATTGAAACAACAGGAGCCAAGCCCTAGTTTGGAGAAAACAGCCCTGTTGTACATGGCTCGGGGCTGTTTCCTGGATGCTGAGGGCGATGGGTCCTACTTGCACACAAAGAGAGGACCCAAGTAGGCCAGCTCTGTGCTCTCAAAAACCAGCTCTGCATTAGTGAGCATCCGGATGGCTGTGCAGTGTGGACCATGCTCTGAAGATCCAGAACATCTTCCTAAGAACAGCTAGAGGTCATTAAACAAGGCCAAGCCTGCACATCGTGTATCAGTGCCTTGAGGTTTAGTTCTGAACTCATGAAGTTGTTTTGTGTCACGGATCTCTGCATCCTGTGGTTCTGCTCAGGATCTACAGCACCTTCACCATGTTCCTGTGCTACTGAAACCTGTTGCGGACAGAGACAAACATTTTACTACTGTCTTTGAAAGAGCAAAGCCAAAGCCTTGTCCGTATTGCTCAAAGCGCTGCATTAATTGCTTCATTCCAGCCTAGAAGGGGTTTCCTCTAGGAGAGCTGCCAAGTGTATTCAAAGTGCATGTGCTGGACCTCAGTCCTGCTAGAAAATGGCCTGCACAGGTTGTAGCAAATGTCTGATGAAGTGATAGATTTTCCTGAACTGAGTGGAGAAGCAACCAGTACAGCTGGCCCTGTGGCAGCCCAGAGAGGGAACTCTTCAGTGACCAGAATGGGTCTGATATCCTCAAACTCAGCCCAACAGGAAGGCTGGCTGGGAAAAGAGGACGTGTCAGGGAAACCCAAACAGGTGCTAACCAGCATGTGTGACCTGAATACCTGGAAACTGCTCCCCTTCCTCCTGGTGCTGGTACAAGGTGCTGCTGATGCTCAAATCAAGAAGACGTTTGGGAATCTTGAGGACTTTTGTTCACTTGCTGGCCCTGTGGCTGGCTCTCCCTCTCTGGTGCATGGAGGCTTCTTTTTTAGCTTGAGCACTCTCACATTTCAGCACAGAGAGCCCTTGCACTGTCTCCTGGTGCTGTTATACATGCAGCCCCCGTGCCCCACATGCATCCTCTGTCATCACTCACTCTGAAAGAAGTTTTCTCTGCTCAACAGCCTGGCAGGTACCTTTGTACCCCCTTCCTTACTGCCCTCTGGGAGCTGCATCGCGTGCTGATGTGATGCCAGAAAACAGGAGCCTGGTGCAGTATCCTGAGTACCTGGCTGCAAACCCAAGCGAATGGATGTTCTTTTCCCCCAGGCTTAATGGCTCCTTTCAGAGCTGTTACAAACCATGATTTAAATACGGAGCAGTTTTCAAAGCTTGTATTATTCACTCAGTGCTGCCACAGAAAAAGCCAGCAGCCACAGGCATGACATTTGCAGGGCACATTTTGCTCTCCACTTCCATTTATTATAAATCTTGACATTAAGCCTGCGGGCTTGTCAGATGTCTCATAGTGAGGTATCAGCCATGCTACAGAAAACCCTTTTCAGGGCTGTATTTCAGCTACATGGACTTGAATCAAGTCTTGCACTTATAAATGAATAGCTTAGCTCTAGTGGTAAACCGACGACTGCTGAAGTCTCCTTGGACAAGTCAGAAGAGGAAGTATCAGTAGAGCTGGGACTTTTTTCTTTCGTCATCCCTTGTTCTGCCAGCAGACATTGGGAACGTGTCAAATTCTTGTTTTGATCTCCATAGTCTTGTCCCCATTCAGGGTGACTCTCTAAGCAGTTGTGGAAGATGCTGATGTGCAGTTCTCCCTTCGCTCAAGTCTGTCTTGCCCTCGGATGGAGTGTGACTCCAGGTCAGACTGGGCAGAGTGCCAGGGCCCTGCTCCATCAGCAGTATTTCAACAAGAACACGGTAAAACCTTGTGCTGGGAATCACACAAAGATCTCAGCTTAATCTCTGCTTTGATTTGGCCGTGGAGCAAACTTGACTTATAACCTAGAAGGGAATAGGTATAATTGGCCACGAAGAACATGTTTAGTACAGATTATTCTTCCTTTATGCTTAGGACAACAATAAGCCAGACTTCAAACAGGACCAAAATGGCATAGTTGTACTCAACGTTGCTCCCATGTCATTTTGAAATCTGCTCCAGAGCTGCTCTGGAAAAGCAGACAAACCTTCCAAAAATTATGCAAATCTCTCAGCTTCTCTCTGCTATTACTCCTGCTCCAAAACAGAGAAGACGAATAGGGAAACTTAAGCCTTTCAGTCATCTTTGGCTGCACCAGTTAGCAGTACATCACAGATGAAATTAAGCTCACTGCTGCTTTAGCACCGTGTCTCTAGGAGCCGTGGTGATTTGTTCGGGCATCTACTAAAGAACTGTGCTCCTTTTCCAGGATCAGCTGCTTTAATGCAACCGTTTGGTACCAGTTTGCACGGCTTTTCTGCAGTCTTGATGGATCAAGCTAGAGTCCTGCCGAGAGCCTGCTGGATTCCTTCCCTCCCGCTGACTCCACAGCAGAGGAGAACCCAGCACTGGCTCTTCTCCTCTGCACTCTTATATTATTTAGCTGTGTATTTTGGGAGCAGAGGCAGATATGTGTGAAAGGGAAAAATAACCACAGGAAGCACTGAAACAGGCATCCAGGAGGAGAGCTGGTCCCAGGGCTCTTGGTTGTTCTCTCTCCTGGGATGACCATCTTCTGCCTCAGCTTCTACATTGCCAAGAGATTTCCCAGTGCAGCCTCAATTAGCAGACAGCATGAGGGGAGCAAACCAGGCCTGGGTTTTCAGATCTAGTTTGAATTTATAGCACTGTCAAATAAAAGAGAAAAACCCTGCAATATCTTTTGACATTAAAACCTAAGTGCTTTCAGCTGGGATCATGGAGAGAACAAATATGGAGCCCTGCAATGCCAGTTTTTCTTAGTCACTTCTCCAATTGCAGCTGCGCTTTCGTGTCCCCCCCCCGGGACGTGCTGACACAGTGTAGGAAACACAATGACAATTGCGGGAGCAGTGTTCACAATCACAACCTCATCCCTTCTGTCCAAGTAAGAAAACAAATCAAAACAGGGAAGAGGGATGTGCCCGGGGTCATTCCCTAGGGCAGTGTCAAGGGAATTTGGCATTCTGCCCTGCTGCTGCTTGAGACTGCACTCTGGCCAAGAGGAGCTGAAGTATCTCTGAGCTTCTAACTGATCCAAACAGCCTTTGTGCTAAACTTTGATTGCCATAAAATCTTTTAATTACCCTTCACCTTTCTGCAGGGTGATGCCAATAGGTCGGACACAGATGAGGACAAGACGTCGGCCAACTTTGATGATGATTTTGAGAAGTTGAAAGACCTCCGAGCAACAGGTAGGATTTTGCTTCTATTTTTCTCCTGTGAATTAGAGCTCTGCTACAGCCCTGCTTCTGCACTCATCTTTTTCCCAAAATTTATGGAATAAAGTGGAAGATCTTTTCATGCTAGCTAATTTATTTGGAAATTACTCTGATAACTGCGTTCGTTAGCAGAGCAGCTATGCAAAAGTGTTCAGAGAGCTTTAATAAAAATCTTGAGAGTTGATATTTCCTTCAAGCAGATACCTTTCCAGTTTTAAACTGTACAAGGTTATTTAGTTATGTCACATGTTTTCTTCTGTATCCTTATCACAGAATGGTTCTCTGACAGCAATATTTATAAACTACTTCTGAGCAGCTTTTCAAAATCAGTCAAGTTCTCATCTCTTCTCTTTGGTTTCCCACACAAATGCATCTGGGGAGGTTTAATTAGTAGAAATGTTGTTGTTTGTTTGTGTTATAGAAGGTCATTGCCACTGATTTGAAATAAGGCCACATTGTACTAGTGCAGTATAAACAGGGGGATCATTGGGGCAGTCTTCACTCTACTGAGTTTGCAGATAGGATGGGAAGGGATCAGATATTTAAGCACAGTGAATGGCACGCTGGTAAACAGGAACTGGCCTCGTTTCTCTGCATTTTTATTCTCAGCTTGGGCTTTTGTTAGGATTCCTTTAAATGCTTCTAAAGCAGCATTCATTTCAGCAAGGGAAATGCTATTGATTGTGGCAAGCAGGTGGAAATCAGTCAAGGAAGGAGTGTAAGTAATTTGTCAGAGAAGCTAAGGAGACAAAGCTGCATCAACGCGAGCGGACGAAGCCGTCCGGCCTGCAGAGCAGCAAAGATCCCAAACACCAAGTGAACAAATGCATCTCCATGCACGTAAGCCACAGCTTACACTTCCTTTGCAGCAGCTGTTTGCTGGGCAGCTTCAAGTAATTACAGATTTATAGGTGGAGGAAACATCACCTCTTCTCAGTTAATACAGAAATAGGAATTAGGGCTGAACTCTTTGTCAGTCAAAGTCCATGAATAATTGTGCATCTCCATAAGCCTCCTGGGTGCCAACCAGTGACTAAACAGCATAAGGACATTAACAATTCTATTACAAAGCTACTGGTCTGTAAACAGATGCACTGGCAAGGGAAACTTGTGTATTGCAGATTAACAAATTTTTAATTGGATCTTCCACCCCTCAAAGGGAGTGGCAATGTTCCCGTGGACTTCTGTGGTGCGTGTCAGCCAGCAAGTAAACAGATGATACGAAGAAGCAAACGGTGTTATAAAAGCAGCCGGTGGAGGAAAAATAGCAGGGATAATTCACTTGCTTGAATTTCTCATTGCAGTAACCAAACATGGTGAGATGGAATCATTTCCTATGCCACCTGTTTAAATATAGGCACATCCTTCTCTCCCCCTCTCTAACCCTACTTCTACAGGCATTAAACCAGAATCCACTAAACCCAGCAAAACAGGGGTTTGTTCCGCTTAACTTTTGTGTTTGTCACAGCTTTAGGTTTTGGGTGTTACGGCACTCGGTGCTGCTGGAGGAGATGTGGTCTATAACCTCTGCAGGCTGTAGAAAGGACGAAACAGCGTTCTGTATGAGTTTAATATTATATTGCTGCAACATCTCTCTACAGAGGGCTTTTTACTTGCTGCACAGCTAAAACAGATGCTTTTTCTGCAATTACCAGAGATCCGTCATTAGATTTCCCTTTTGCAGGAGGTTTAGTCTTCCAGGTGTGTGGATATTTAGAAGCCATTTCCATTTCCTGTCGCCCAAACAGATGACTCAAGACAATGACTAATGTTTGCTTAGTTCCTTCCTGATGAGAGAATTTGAAGCAGATCAGAACTGTATAAAAATCTCTGTGGAAAAATCTGACAAGGAGAAGAGATTAATTTACCAGATTGGGTTTAGGCAGTCCTCAGTGTTCTTTTCCTGGTCTCTTCCAACACCAAAAATTTGTGGTGCCACTCTCCATATCCCAAGAAACACTAAGCAAAGGAAACTTTCTTTGGAGGCTCATGAGTTCCAAGCTCAGCCACTGCTGAAAACCCCTTAAAAGGCCTTGACGTTTGCCGTATGTCTCCTACCGAAGCAGGCGGGTGATCTTAGCATTGCCCACAAAATTCAACCTCCATTCAGCAGAGCCTCTAGAAAACACGATGTCCGTGTTGAACAGTGATTCCCGTAGCTGAAGAACCCTGTGTTCTCTCTCTCGTTCCAGAGATGAAGATGTACTCGCTCGCCGTCACCCCGAACGGGCACTTGGAGGGCAGGGGCAGCATGCCACCTCCCATCATCATGCGCACCGCGGCCACCCCGATGCCCACGCCGAAGTGCTCCCCGCACATGGACTCGGTGCACACTTTTGTGGACTCGAGGCGAGGGAGCAATGCTTCGCTAGACCCCGTGAGCTACGATCAGAAGTCCTTGGTAGGTTCCCCGTGCTGACAGCACTCCTTCTAGTGCTTGCAAACAGCAAGGTGATGTGTGTGTTTTAGTCAACTCTTGTTAAAGAGATTTCCTATTATATGTCTCTGCTTCCTGGTGCTTCTTGGTGTTTCCTGGTGCTTTCCTGGTGTTTCCCGGTGTTTCCTGGTGCTTCTGGTGCGGTGCCAGCTGATCGTTCCTGCTGTGTGTGCATCACTGGAAAATGGGAAGGAGTGTGGTAGCAATCACGAGTATGAGGAATGGGAGGAGAACAGATTCAGGAGGGAGAAATGAGGAGGTATGCTGAGGTGAGACGACGACAGCATGGCAGGACAGGATGTGGTGGGGGAAACACAGATGTCCTGAGACTCAGGACTTTCCAGCCTGGCTTGCATTGGGAGCCCATGCGAACCCCCTTCAGTGAGCAAAAGCATCCTGAGACAAGACACATTGAGTGCCTGCCCCACCAAACCCCCTTGAGAAGAGTCTGCCAACCACACTGATTGTGCTGGGGTGTCTTGGAGAAGCTGTGGAGCAGGTTGAGGCCCGGCTCCCTCCACAGTGCTTTAGGAATGCAGCTGGGACACACTTGAGCACAAAGGGAATGCAGCGTTTGTCCCCACCAGGACCGCACTGAGCTCCAGCGATGGCACAGCAGCCCTTTTGGAGGGGAAGCAGAGACGCAGCGAGGTGTGAGTTAATGGATTGCAACCAAGTGCTCATGGAGGGGAGAGAGCCGGCTGCTCTGGCAAATGATTTCATTTTGCCTGTAACAGGGGAGCAGGAGGGCAGCTCTGTGAAAACAGAGGGAGCAGAGTTAATAGACAAAGTGGATTGCAGCCGCTGCTTATCTGCGCTGTTCCTCTGCTCTGTAACTGCAATATCGTGTTCACATCAAGGCAGCAGACCGTGAAGGCACTTCACACACAGCCACTATTCCCCTTGGTAAGCTGCTTAGTCAAGGTAATGCTTTTGAAAGGAAAATAGAGATGACTCTGTTGTTTGCCTTGAGGTTTCATGGGATTGTGAGTTGCCGGAAAAGGTTGCTCGTGGTTTAAATCCTCTCTCTGAGAGCGTGTCAGTGCCACCAGCCAAAGGGAGATGAAGCAGTCGGAGGAGAGCTGGCCAACAGCCTTGGGAAGGAGGAAGGTGCTTGGCCTTGCTCCTGTGCCAGGAGGGTACATGGAGGGAAAAGGAGTTTTCCTTCTAGCTTTCCTGATCTCACCTTAAGTGCTCTTCCCCTACCCAGCTGAGCAACTACCAGCCAGAAAAGTGCAGTGACACATTGATCGCCAGCGGAAATTTGCTGTGAAAGAGACACTCATTACACCTCCATATGCAGCAAATTAAAGAATCCCAGAATGGTTCAGGTTGGAAGGGACTTCTAGAGATCATCTAGTCCCACCCCCTGCTCAGAGAGGGACACCCAGAGCACAGGGCACAGGGTCACAAAAGAGAAAAGAGAATGTGAATGAGGGCACCATTTCCAACAGGCACTTGTGTTTTAAGTGCTGGAACGGCTTTGGATGCTGGGGAGATGTGTGCTGAAGCCACTTTGGCATGAGGAAAGACAGGGCCACGTTGCTGGTAGTGCCCCTGGGTTCAGTTGTGAACGTTGCCACTGCTGTAGGAAATCCCACAGCATGCAGCATTGGTAGGTGTGCTGCAGTGCAGTTTAAAGGGTGTTTTCAGTGCGGGCTCAGCTGGGTGCTTGGCTCCTTTCTTGAGGCATCGACATGATAAAAGCAGGGTTGGAAGGGGAAGGTGAGTCGCAACAGGAGGGGTCCTCCAGTCTGGGCAAAACGCCATTCCTGTTGGCATCCTCCTGCAAATGAAACCTCAACTGTTTTTCTCCTCTCTCAGTCCAGCCTCCGCAGCTCCCCTTGCGCCAACTGGGGGACCAGCAGCAACTGGGGGAGCCGCCGCTCAAGCTGGAACAGCCTGGGCAGAGCCCCAAGCCTCAAAAAGAAGAACCAGACGGGCGAAAGAGAGTCCTTGCTCTCAGGGGAGGGGAAAGGCAGCACGGACGACGATTCCGACGACGCCAAGTCCAGCACGGTGAGCAGGGCCTCGCTGCAGCGCCGGGCCGAGTCCCTGGACTACCGCAGCGCCCTGGACCTGCCCGAGCTGCTGCAGCTGCCCCCCGCGCGCCCCTCGCTCAGCGTCAGCCCCGTGGCCGTCCTGCCCGCCGAGTACCAGGACTGCAACGGCAAGATGGTGCACGTGCCCAGCGAGTTCTTCCTGCGCGTCGACAGCCACAAGGAGGACGCGCTGGACTACGAGGACGACATGGAGGATGTGAGTTCAGCGCGAGCCGGGGGCTCGTGTGTTAGGATGTGATCCTATTCCAGGAAGGTTGATTAAAAATCCCGCTCGGGCTCACGTGTGTTGCTGCCTTTGTGCAGACAAAATGAATGAAGATTTGAGGCGTGGGCCTCTGTTTCCCAGGGAGTTCTTTAGCTAAAGGGGTGTCCTGTTGCATTTCAGTGGTCTCCAGCAGAGCAGAGCCACAGGGGATGTTCACACATGTGCCTCGTCTTCTGACTGAGATTATTCCTCTTGCCCAGGGTGCCTCCAAAAATTGTTTGACATCTTTTAAGTTTTGACAGAACTTCGTATCTCACAATGGTACCTGGCCAGAATCTGGCTTGTCGAGTCCGTATCTCTCTGTAAAACACTCCTTTCGTACGTTCTTTGGAAGAACGTGCTACCCCCTCCCATTCCGACCCCAGCTCTCAAAAATGCTGGGACTCCTTGCGGGGGCACCCTGAAATGCCAGGTACTACCCCCCTTTCAAGGGGGAACCATGATGGCTGAAGAGGCAGGAAAATAAAAGAGGAAAAAAGATGTTTCTTCTTTTCTGCCTAGAGTTACTGCTACCGGATTCGTAAAGTCTTAGAGCCCTACAAACCAGAGTGGTGCAAGAATCATGAAGATTGGTCCCTCTACTTGTTTTCCCCACAGAATCGGTAAGAAATCCTGGTGAAATGCCAGGTTTTTGAGGTAGTTGAATAATATACTTTTAGCTAGGTTTTTCATGGGGGAAAAAAAATTCTTCGATGCAGAAGCACTGAGAATTTCAGAATTCGATTCCAGATATTTAGGTAACATTTCTGTTACATGTGGATAGAATCACTGCATGGGTCATTCCATGCCTGTGTAGAAGGAAGAGTGGTTTAGCCACCATTGATAACAGCCACCATTTCATCTGGTTTTCTGCAGTAATAATAATGGCTTCAGGAGTTTGTGCTTGTAGATCGACTACCTGACCCACTACTGGCAGCACAGATGTTGTGGAAGGCCTTTGTAGACAGGTCTTTAGATGGGAATTCCTTGCTGACCCAACCACATGAAGGACATTCTTCTGCCCTTCCTTTCTGCAGGTTCCGAGTGATGTGCCAGAAAGTCATTGCCCACAAAATGTTTGATCATGTGGTGCTGGTCTTCATATTTCTCAACTGCATCACGATAGCGCTGGAACGACCAGATATAGACCCACAGAGCACGGTGAGTACTGAGTCATTTTATTGCTTGTTTCTACACTCACATCTCAGTCTTATCAGGGAAAGATCCCACGAGATGAAAGATGTTTATTTTCTAATCTCTTTAAATAACTGGCTATTTTCTGTTGCTCTATGTTTTACAGGAAAGGATATTCCTAAGTGTTTCCAATTACATTTTCACTGCAATCTTTGTGGCTGAAATGATGGTTAAGGTAATTACGTCTCCATCTCATGATCCTTGGTGAGACCTGGCATAGACTGAAGACATGACATAGCTATGATTATGCTGATTAGATTTAAATGTCCCTATTCTCCTGGTTCCAGGTGGTAGCTCTTGGCTTCTTCTCTGGGGAGAACACCTATCTCCAGAGCAGCTGGAATGTCCTAGATGGAGTCCTGGTCTTTGTATCTATCATTGACATTATTGTCTCCATGGCATCGGCAGGCGGAGCTAAGATCCTGGGTGTCCTTCGGGTGTTGAGACTTCTGCGGACCTTGAGACCTCTCCGGTACTTTCAGCAACAGGGTGGCTGGGTTTGTTTTGCATTGATAGACGAAGGAGTTTGAAAAACATTCACATGACCCATCGAGGTTTTGTTTATGATACAAAAAGCTAAAACCCCATATAGGTAGAACCACCTGTGGGGAGCTCTTATCTAGTGAAAGTGTTCAAAAACAGTGAAATTAGTTTTCACATAATTCATCTTCACCAGCATGGAGAAGAGTAGAGGGAGTTTGGAGCAAGAAGCATTATCAGACTCAGGAAGTTAGTGCAGCAAATGCCTCCTCCGCTCTGCATTTTTATCACTGTTTAACAAATCAGTCTGGCTGCTCGTTAAACTGCACAACCACAGACAGCAGGTTGCATGGGCTAGGAGGGAATTTTCAATTGAACAGGTGCTGACAGTAATTTGATAAGCTCCAGCATCTATGCCCGCTCTCCTGTGCCTGCGTATCTAACATCATTGCAAAACAATTTAGCTCTCAGCTAGGAAGGGCAACACTTTCAGTATTTAAAAAAAAATAAAGGCTATTTGGATGTTGTTTACGATGTTGCAATAATAAAGGGAAAAGGAGAAGTATTAATGCTTGGGGGATTCTTATCAGCTCACAGCTCCTACTCAGCAAGAAACACAAGCCTTTTTTCATGAAATTTCATTAGAAAGAAGATAGGCACCTCCAGAGACCTGTGGACTTTTTGATGAAAAGCTGCTTGCTTACAAGAAGAGGCAATCTTGTTTAGGCCCCTGACCATCAGAGCCTACTGCTCTGCATTTCCTTGGTGACAAGGACCTTTGTGCCCTTTCTTGCCTCCACACCGTGTTGTGCTCGTGGCATCGCGGTCCCCTTGCAGCACAGGCTCATCAGGAACACGCTCGGGTTGCCTTCGCCTGACCTGGCGGGTTCCTATCCCACCAACCTAATAAGGAACAAAATTCAGGACATTTTTCCTTTCCAGAGGAAAGATCAGCTGCCTGGTGTTACCCAGCAATGGGCACTGGCTGGCAGCCCGGGGCTCTGCTCTTTTCCCAGCATTTGGCTGGCGTGAAAACATCCTTAGTCGTGCAAGCTCCAGTTCCCTACATGGCCTCTCACCCTCTCCTCCCTACAGGTCCCTCCTGAAATGCCTTGATGTTCTTCAGTCAAAACACCCGCCTCCCTGGAAAAGCTCATTCAGCCTTGTGTGTGCAAACACATTTTTCAGAGTGCCCAGGGAGAGCCATTCACCAGGCACTCAAACAGAAAAAGCAAACACTCGCTTTCCATAACACCCCAAACCTGCCCTAGGCCACGCTCAGAGCGTGTCCGGCCTCTCAGTTGCCTCAGAGGCCTCTCTTTAATGGGATGACCCTTTGGCAGTGGAGCTGTTGGTCACAAGTCTCTGTTGGGTAGGAGTTGGTTCAGGAATTAATTAGGAAACAAACTGAAATGACTCTGTTTGAAATGGGGCCCAGGCTGGTAGGGCAGTTAAGTGTCGCCTTTGAGAGCACAGGGAGGGAGTCCTGCTGATGGCAAGGTAAGCATGTGCTTTAGAGCCTTGGTATTTTTAGGAGGGGACATAGGGAAGTAGAGTGCCCGGCAGGATGAGCACTGGAGTCTCCTGCTTTTCCAAAGAGCCCTTCTGAGGGACCTCAGTTGTTCCTGTGTTTCTTCCTCTACAAGATGAGCACGAGACGTTCTCTAATGCCAATGTAAAGCTCTTTACAGAGGTAGTGTTGGATCACAGAGAGCTTGGAGGGACTTTCTGGAGTAAGGTGCAAATAACCATGCAATGGGAACCTGCACTTAGGAAGTATTCCTTCCCCACTGTTCTCAGTAAGCAATTTCCCAACATGATTTACACCTTTTACACTTTTAATTCCATTTAATGTAACTGTGAATGTTTTGGTTGTCCAAATATGTCACTAATCATCTCTGAATAAAGCCTGCAGATAGAGGAGGGTAATTTTAGCTTTACTGCAGCTCATACTAACAGGGAAAAACAACCATGTAGTAACAGGACATGAATAAAAACTAAAACCTCTGTTGTTCTACCGTGTTTTCTAGAGTCATCAGCAGAGCCCCAGGTCTGAAGCTGGTGGTAGAAACCTTGATCTCCTCCTTGAGGCCTATTGGGAATATCGTTCTCATCTGCTGTGCTTTCTTCATTATCTTTGGGATTTTAGGGGTGCAGGTACAGTATTTCCCAAGCTTCTCCCATCTGCAAGGGACTGCTGCAACAGAGAATCTGCTTTTCCCACCGCTTGGGGTTCAAGTGAAAATAATGAGCTTAAATCTCATCAAAGGAAGACTTCTGTTAGATGTTACAAGGAAAGAGCTAGGCCTTGAAAGAGGTGCTCTGGGAGGAGGTGGCATTTGCTCCACTGAAGCTCTTTAGGTCACTGAAGGTCTGGTGAGTTTTCACCAGAAGTGGTTTTCCTGCCTTGAGTGTTAAGACGAGTGTCTGAGCTGAGGGACAAGAAAAGGAATTTGAACTTAACAAACAACTCTACCAGGGGAAAAGAACTATAAATCAGGGACAAGCTTTTCAAAGTGTATTTTTTGTTTTTTCTTCTCAAATGCAGCTTTTTAAAGGCAAATTCTACTACTGTGATGGTCCTGACGTGAAAAACATCACTACGAAGACTGACTGCACTAATGCACGCTACAAATGGGTTCGGAGGAAGTACAATTTTGACAATTTGGGACAGGTAAAGTCCTCGATTCAGGGGGCTTCTCTAATAGGTTTTAATAGATGAGCACTTTAAATGTATTCCTTGGGGAGGGTGGGGAACCTTCACCATAAGTTTCCAAGGGCAACATAGACTTTTATCTGTCAGAAGTGCCCTGGACTCAGAGCTGCAACAGACCAGGTCACCTTTTATGATGTCTTGCAGCCAGACCTGGGATACCCAGTCCTTGATTAGGAGAGTGTTGTCTAAGGGCACCGGTTTTGCATGGAGTTTCTTGTGCATGAGCCTCAATTATCATTTTTAATCTCCTGACTCTTAGCTATTATGTGTGCAAAGGAGCAAAACTGAGAAAAATTAAGCCTGTATGTGAAGGAAAAGTGGTGTAACAGACTATAGTTTCCTCACTTTTAAGGCAAATATCCAAATGCGTGAAAGGAAACCACATTATTGCATGTGCACTTGACATTGCATTTCACCAGTCCAGGCCACATGATGTGTTAGGAGCTGTAGGCTGCTTCTATTGAGTATTGTCTATTATTATTTTATTTTCTGAGGATTAAGATGCGTGACCATGTGTTTGTTTTTTTCCTACAGGCTCTCATGTCTTTGTTTGTCCTCTCCTCCAAAGATGGCTGGGTAAACATCATGTACGATGGTCTGGATGCTGTGGGCATTGACCAACAGGTAGGTATACTGCAGAGTCCAAATGTGTTGCTCCTGGAACCCCATGCTGGGTGGCTCTGCTGCGTGAAACCCCAGGGAAGACCTCGCTGAGGTCCTGTCTATGCACCAGGCTGGCATCTGCCCTCCACTGAATATCTCTTACAGTGGCCCATGTAGCACACAGCCAAGTATTGATGGTGTTCTTAGAGTCATAGAGCTTGAGAGGAGATATCAGGCAGCAGACATCACCAAAAAGATTTATGGGACTTTCTTATGCAAGTTCATCATTGAAAAACTTGCAAAATAAACCCTGTTTTGTCCCTACACTGCTGAAGTGCTACAATAGCTGCAGGAAAAGCTTGGAATAGAAGAGGACAGGATAAGTTCTGCTCCATCCTCCTACTTCTTCTACCTTTAAAACATACATGTTAAGTAGGTAGTGGGAGTTGGATCTGGTCCCTCCAGTGGGACAGCAGCTGAACAGGGAGACTGGGGACGATGACCAGGGGCTGCCTGTGGTCAGACCAGAGTCACTCATTGCAGCATGTGCTGCTGCACTCTGACTTTCTGGAAGTTCAATGCACATGAGCAAACTCACGTGAGATGGAGAACCAGGATGTTGTGAAGAGGAATTGCTAATTCTGTGAGGTGTGAGGCCTTGGCAAAAGAAAGTCAGGAGTCTTTAGACGAGTAGTACCCTATTGTAGCAGCTGCAACACTTTGCACTTAATTTTCTGAAGAACTCAAAACAACTGAGAAACATTACCATGGGCACAAACCACAGAAAAACAAACTGAAGCCTGTCTTCATCTAAAATAAACTCCCTTGTGGGATGATACACAGTCACTGGGATCTTGTAAGGGATTTATTTTAGGCTATGTGAAGTAAACCCCAAAATAGTAAAACCCTGTAAGCCAAATTATTGAGGGAGGAGGAGGGCATTCCACAACATAAGTAAAATATTAAGTGAAAAAAGGGAGAGGAAAATGTTCTGGGAAGAATCACCTAACTCTTCCCAGCCCTCTCCTCCTCCCCACAATCCACCGTGTTGAGTTGTACCCGTTATCCCAGCCCATCTACATGGTCCCTATGCATCTTCTCTTTCCTTTTCTTCCTTTCTCTTCACCAGCCCATCCAGAACCATAACCCTTGGATGCTTCTCTACTTCATCTCCTTCCTGCTCATCGTCAGCTTCTTCGTGCTCAACATGTTCGTGGGGGTGGTCGTGGAGAACTTCCACAAGTGCCGGCAGCACCAGGAGGCGGAGGAGGCCCGGCGGCGCGAGGAGAAGCGGCTGAGACGCTTGGAGAAAAAGCGCAGGAGTAAGGAGATATACCTGTCTGGTCGGTAGACTGCATTACAAACCACAATCTTTCTGAGCCCTGCCTGCTCCCAAAGCAAGACTTTCGTTTTCCTTTGGTTTTGTTTCCATGGGATTCAAGAGGTTGTTTTGCTTCAATACCTCTTGAGCGGTGCCTTAAGTCTTGGGTTGCCAACCGCCCTGGAATTGTCCTCTACAAGCCCAGTGTTAAGCATTACCTGTTTACTTGGCTGGGGAGCAGATGCTCCTCAAAGCAGAGTCCTCTCTCGGAGATTAGCATATTTTTGCAAGGCAAAGGTGTCCCTAAGGTTCCCAAGCACCGAGCAGGAGCTCGTGGTGTGACTGAGTAAACGGTTGCAATGCTTGCTGTGCACGTAAAGGCCAGTCCCAAGGGTAGCCCTGTGGCTTAACGTGCTGCTTGCATTGATGCTGGTGGTGGTTTGATTTAGTAGTTCTTTTTCTTAGACCGAGTAGTTGCGATGCTTTTTAGCGTCCCGGCGCATGGCCCCGCATGCCACAGAAATGCTGCATGAGGGCATGAACAAACCAACGGCCCCGGGGAGAAAAATGGAGCCCCAAGATGGGGCTTTTTGGAGAAGTCTTCTTTGGGAGATGTCCATTACAAGAGATGCTTGTCCCATCCTGTGCTGGGGGAGCCCTTCGGTGCTGAACAGTCTGTTGGGACTCGGTCAGTCCTTGCGAACGGGCGAGATGGAAATGCTGGCCAGGACCAGGGACATGAGGGTACAACAGAAAACCTTTAGCTGAAATCTGATTTTAGTGGATCTATTAGGGACGGTCAAACCAGAAGAGGTCCCATTTCTTGACCCAGGCATCCTTGCACATTAATTCTCACCTCCAGTGCCTCTTGGCAGGCTCTACCAGGAACAAGCTGCTTACACCCTGTCCCAGAGATGCCATTGGGAACGCAGCCATAGCAGCTGCCCGGACAGTTTAGTGCAAATGGGAAAAGACCGTGTTAGACATTGGCCAGCGTCATTCAGAAGTGAAGGGAAACTGCCTGGCCATGGTGATGAGAGCTGAGCTTAGGGATGAGGCTCGAGGGCTTTCGGCCCCACTTGCCATCACGACCCTGTGGCTCTTTGCCCATAGCTGAGCGGCTCTGTGTAATCTCCCACAAGGGCTTAATATCTAGTCATGACAAACAGCTAGTTGTCCCCCCAAACATCAACCCATGGGTATCCATTTTCAGCAGGGAAAACTGCAGTTAGATCAAATAGTCTTTTTTTCTGCCTGTAACGACATAGCAATCAGAGCCTTTGTAGCAGAAACTTCAGGCCCAGCCGATTTCCTCCATCCATCCCCACTTGAGGGAGGCAGCAGAGTCAATCCCAGCTCCTCTCCGGCTCCTCTGCTCCTCTTTTAGAGTCACAGGAGACCTCAGAAATAAATGTCTGCACTGTGGTCTCCACAGGGCCTTAATAGCAGATAGACCCGACACTACAGTTAAGGCCAAGCCCTTTGCATTTTGGTTAGCCATGAGTTAAGTAGCTGGGTTAAAATAAAACCCTGTCTAGATCTAGCTAGCCAGCCTCAAATAACAGTTGGGGCTCTTCAGAAATTTAGAAGAGTTCAGATGCAGTTTTATTTCTCTTTTTCTATTTCAGTTTGTGCGTTTAAGACAAGTTAGTGTCGGGTTCTCAAGAGACTCGCCGCCTGCACAGAATTTCTACCCCAGATGTGAAGGCCCAAGAAGAGTCTCAGATAAACTCAGGTGTTATATAAAAATTAAAAAAAAAAAAAAAGAGAGAGAGAGAGGGAGAAAGCTTAGGCACAGGCAATGAGGAAAAGCATCTTTAGAGAAAATAGACTGGGGCACAGGTAAGGAGGGACAGTTTAATCATAGGCAGTTGCTGTTCCTCGTTAGTAGGTAAATCTTATTACAAGCCTTTTTGTAGCTCACTGCTCAGACACCAAACACAGCCAGTCCCTGTCAAAGTGCTGGACACTGTTCTGTTGCCCATCTTTATCCAGCTATCTGGAAGGATGGAGTCAAGGAGATATTTGAGACTGCAGACCCAGGCGCTGCATAGACGTAGAGTGTAACATTTCATGGAGAGCACAGAGAGGAGGACAGTTTTCTGGAAGGGGATCAAGTCCAATATAGCAAATGAGACTCTGTGTTTGGTCCTTCCAGGAGGTTGCTCGTGATCGTCCGGCCCTGCGGTCTCCTACCTGTCCCCATTCAGCATGAGAGCTTGGCTTCCAAACCCGAACTGTTAACAGGGTGGAATCACCTAGCAGATACGCATCGGTTGTGGTTAGGGCTGCTGAACATGTCAATGTTCTTTTTATTTAAATGGGAGGAGTTTCCACCTTTGGGTTAATGTAGAAGATGAAGAGTTTGGCAAAAAACGGCAGATTCAGGAAGGTGGGCGCCGTGGCGGGTGTGCTGGTGAGCCTGGCCACACGGGAACACGGGGACATGCACAGGCAGGGTGTCCTGCCCCCTGTGTGCCAGCAGCACCGCTGTCCAGGCTGTCCTGCGAGGCCGGAGGATGCACAGGAGATGGATGTAGGTGCAGAGGAGCAAGGGGGGGTGCACTGGGGAGCCAACAAGGAGCCACCTTTAAGCCATTTCTTTTAAGCCACCTTTTCTAGCCTCAGGGACGGAATTAGGGCTCTTTGCAAGGCCGACGCATAGCACAGCTAGCAATTGTGTCCCTGTGTCTGGGCACTCGCTCTGTCCGCTGGCATCTTGTCTCTGTGTCCCGTTACCTGTGTGCGATGTCCTCCGTGTGCAGCACCCCCGTTTCCCTAGGCCTGTGCCTGCTCCTATGTGCTGGGGTCTCCAGGCCGCAGCGGGTACCTACGGACACCAAAGTGCCCCGTGCAGACGGAGCAGGGCCAGCTTGTTCAGCCTCCTTCCTGCACTCCTGCCCTGCGCCTGAGTGGAGGACGGGCAGGAAGGATCCTCCACCAGCGGGTGCCTCTTCCCACGCACGGATTAGGGAGCCTGCACATCCCAGCTCCAGCCAAAGCCCCACGGCATCGGCCTGTCCTGCTTCAGGCATTCCCAGGCTCGTGTGCTGGGCACCTCCAACAGCGCTGGAGCAAGGAGGAGTATTTGCCAAAATGAAATGGAGGAGGAGGGGGTTTCCATCCCTTGGAAATGCATATGCGTTGGATGTGTTTTTAAAGGCAGCGCTGGAGGGTGTACTTTTTCATGTGAAGGTAAAAACTCAAGATAAGCTAAAATATTTCTTTGACACAGTCACTATCTCCATCAGATATATGCCCTATGTAAATAAGTGTACTGTAATTTAATAATCCTGCGGCTCCTAACCTTTTAATGAGCTGCTCAGGAGACACAGACCGAAACCAGCCTCCCCAGATTAAAGTTTTTGATTAAAGCCACATGGATCGGCTTGATCTCCTCCGTGCTATTCGGAGCTAGGGATGAGCAGTCACGAGCAGCGCTCAGCGGTTTTCAGCCTTAGCCCTCCCAGATCCCGCAGAAATATTTGAGCTGCAGCTAAAAATCTGGGCACCGCGAATCCAAGCGTTCAGTATTCCCAACTAGGGAATCACCAAACCATTTTGACTGTTTTTTTGCAGGCGGTGGCAGGTATAGGACTGCTCCGTGCCAAGCAAACCCATGAGGGCTTGCTCGTGTTTCATGCCCAGACGAGTAGTGGAGGAGCGTTAGCTGGCAGCTGTAATGCCAGCTGAAATGCTTTTTAGCTTGGGGACAGTGCTGCATTGCTTCTCATGTCAGCAGAATCTCAAGTGAAGAAGCTTAAATGTTCTGCAGAGAGGTGAGATTCAAGCATTAGCATTCAAGCATTGGGAGGCAGGGGCCAGGAAGAGCCATCGTTTCCCTTCTCTCTCTGTTTGATGGTGTCTCCTCATCCTTCCCTCTCTCCAGCAGCTCCAGCCTTCGGTGGTGGTGATGGGGTAGTTGGACCCCATCTCCTGGAGGGATCTTGGACGCGTCTGCCTGTTGGCTGGAGTCTCATCCCAGAAACGGTTTCCTTGGAGAAACCTGGTGCAGACTGTGCTTGTTCTGCTGTGATGAACACTGCCCTCGCTCTGCCCATCTCGCTGTGCCACCTCTGCTGTCCCCATGTCACTGAGCCGGGCGGGCGCCCGCGGGAGAGACCTGCCCTGAGCTCTTCACCCAAGCCGGGCCGAATGAGCTGGTGTATTAGGAGGTGCAAACGTGATGGGGCCGGAGAGGTTGCAAAGAGCCCCTTGCCCTGCTGCTGATGGGCATTCCCGCTGCGGAAGGGGGCAGGAATGAGCAGTGCTGCTGTGAACGCGGCCGCGCTGGCACGGGTGACCCGGTGCTGCTGCCACCCCCGCAGCCCCCAGCCCGCCCTGGGCACGGCCTGTCCTCCCCACGGTCCTGCATGAGCATCTCCTCTAATGGACACTGCATGGGTGGCATGACGGTGCTGTTGCATGCGGGCAACCCTATCCCTTGTAGCCCTTGTGTGTGCGTCCTGAGAGGAGTTTCTTCTCCATCCATTTAGCTTTAGGGACGTAGAGCATCCCAACCACTTAACGCTTTTCCTAGAGCCTCCTTCTCCCAGCCCAGGTTAAACCTAGCCCAAGTTTTCCAACCAGTGGATCAGGCTTAGCCAGCACCGAGCACTGGCAGAGGCTACAGACACAGCCCTGGGAGACGCTCGTGCCATGGAGCAGGTCCCTTTGGCACGGCGGGGACCCCTCTGTGCCATTTGGATGCCCAGCCCTGCAACAAGAGCACTGTCTTGCCAGAGGAGTTTCTGTTTGGGCAGCTTTGCAGGGGCAGTGTCTTCTTGGGATTGTGCTTTGTGATAAGAATTAGGCAAAGAGTTCATAGAATTTAATAATGAGGCCATTTTTTACCAAGTGGTTACTCAGTGGCTGTTCCTGTACTGTTGAGAGGGTAATTGCAATCACCTGCAGCCTGTTTTCATGCACTGCCCATCACTGCTACTGTTCTTCTGAGATCCATTAATCATCTGCTTATTAATAAATAGGTCCTTAATATAATAATCAATGCTTGGGACATCCTTAGACCTCCCAAAGGTGATTTCTTGCATTCCCAAGAAGACATTTCAAAAAAAAAATAGGGAGAAAAAGAGCATTTTGTGATCCTGAGTACACGGGAAAGCATATTGTACAGACTAAAGTGAATATCTTCCTGCAATATTTTTATTGTTGTTTTCTAGACACATCAGAGCATTAGCCAAGCTCAGTAGCAACGAAAATTATTCCAGTCCGAGCTGACTGATAGCTTTTAGGCACATAAGCAACACCAAAATGCATTCAAAAATAACTTATGTTTGCTTTCATCTTGTTTTTTTCCACTCCCATTAGCAGAAGAAAAAAAAAAAAAAAGCCTAGATGACCCCACTGAAAAGGAAATGTTTTTTAGATGTCTCCGTTTCACTTTTAAGTACCATAAAAATATAGTCCTTGAAAGAGAGCAGCAGATTCAGTTTCCTTTTATCCAATTTATTGTACAGTTTTGAACTCTAATCTGCTACCAGCTGCTCTAACAAAAAAGGCTGTTTCAAGAGTCACTCCATCTGAAAGATTAGCACAATGAGAGAAGTAAAAGATATATTTCTGGAGGACTATGACTGCTTTAGAACTTCTTTATTTAATTGTTTTCAAGGTTAAGCTGCTTTTTTTTCATAGATCCTCCTGCATTTAAAGCCAAATTTGCCAAAACATTTGCAAAAAATAAGAAACATTATTAAGAACAATCCGGCTCTGACTTCATGTGACCTGAGATGTCTTTTCCACTTGCAAAATCTCCAGTAATGCTGAGTTTGCCCTTAAGTACACTCTTTGAATGTTTGCATTTCTTAAGTTTGAAAAGAGCTCGACTCCACGCGAGTGACCACAGCCATCCTGTGGTCACGAGCTAATTTTAGAGCCACAGGCAGTAAATTCGTTTCAGCCGCGGGGCAGTGGCCAAACATTAACTTTGGAGCCGCTCCGGGGGCTTTGTCATGTGCAGAAATTTCCCCATTTCAAACGCAATAAAGGAGGAGTCCTGACCAGAAGATAAAATTGATGTGTTTGTGGCCTGAGTGGTTTTTTAGGCGCAGCCAAGCCCTTGTTCTTACATTTCTGGAGGAGATTGTGCTGCTGCTCTTGGAGATGCTGAGCAACCCACTCTGCTGCTGCTGGCCCATCCCGTGCACTGGTCACTGTCACCATCCCGCATGTGTCCCACTTTGTCACAGGCATTGCCATGTTCTCCTTAGGCCTTTATAACACACCGAAAGCCGCTCTCCATAATGCTGAGCTCAGGTTTTGGTCTGGCTTATGTGCAAAACGCCTGATGTCTGCATTAGAATAGATGCATGTTCCCACCAGCAAGACCCGACCTGGGCCTTTCCACCAAGCTGGAGTTGAAGCTTTGCTGCGGTTGAAGCTTTTCTCTTGGCTTATGGTCTCGTTTCCATCCCGTTTCTCGCCCTTCCCAGCTTGTGGTGGAGCCCTGTTAGGTGCAGAGGTCGTTCACTAGCCTGAGATGAAGCGGTAGGAAGAGAGAGCAAGAAGGAAACCGGCCAGGTCCCTCGTGCTGGCCCAGGAGGTTCGGCTCGGGCGCATGACCCAGCTGCAGGTTCAGAAGGCCTTGGGACTAGCTAGAAGTTCTTGGCCATTCCACAGCTTGCTGATTGTCCAAAGGGCTTTGCCCTGCATCCAGGCGGGTGTGAGGCACCACCAGCAGGTCCTGGCGTGGTTGTGGTGGCCAACGTGCCACCGCGGAGCCGCAGGGCCTGCGTTCACCGCGTGGCCTCTCTCTGCCTTTCCCCGCAGAAGCCCAGCGCAGGCCTTACTACGCGGACTATTCCCCAGCGCGGAAGTACATCCACAGCCTCTGCACCAGCCACTACCTGGACCTCTTCATCACCTTCATCATCGGCGTCAACGTCATCACGATGTCCATGGAGCACTACAACCAGCCCAAGGTAAGAGCCAGGGGATGCGCGACACAGCAGCAGGGTGGCCGTGGCCTTGAGGACCACACGCTGCTCCCAGGGGATGCCAGCACCATCTTCCATGCGGGAAAGAGCCTCTCGTGGCAACCAGGAACTTGACTCCACCATCACGTAGGCCAAGGCCAGAGCTTCCAAAGGCAGGATCTGCTCTTGCTTGCAAGCAGGGCAGCAGGCCCACGGGGAGTGGAATAAAGTGCTGCTAGAAAGAAGACCAGAGCAAATATTTCCTCTCCTGAGCCCAGCAATGATTTATCCTCAGGCTGTAAAACAGTCCAGAGTGTTAGAATGGTCCATTAATGGATATAAATATGAAGCTAATGCACGTAGAGCAAAAAGTTTCTTTTCCTCAATGAATTTGGAGTAAATCTACTTCAAGTACAGTGACTTTTTTTAGCGTATCCTAAAATCCTGTTTTGCCAAGAAAATCTTTTGCTGTAAATCGTGTAGCCCATGGATTTGTCGCCTGTAAAAACCTTCCACTATATCGTGGCTCACAGAGCTCCAGGCTCAGTGTTTGCTCTGCAAGTATTGCATGATCTGCCAGGTCACCTGCAAAGGCCTCCTGGAAGCCAAGCCAAGGGGCACCCGGCCACAGGGAATGTGTGTGTGCCTGTTGCTCGCAGGCTGTGTATTTTCTGCCCCCATAATTCAGTTCCATAACAGCCTCAGCCTCACGTGTAAATGTTATTTATTCAGATTAGATCTTATTTACACTTGTTTTACGTTCGTGTAAAACACAGCAGTGTAAATATGAATGCAAACCATTGCAAATACTACGAGAGCTTAAGCTCAGACAATGAGCTTGATATGAAATAATAAATTGTGCCACATTCTTTTAAGGTAGCCATTTTATTTTAGGCACTAGGAACAAAAACAGAGAGTTGTGCCTTGAGGAATAACAGCATCTGAAAAAGTTTTAGCTTCAGTTCCTCCAAAAAGTCCATGCATGTTGATCTTGCATATCTGGGGTCAATAAAGCACAGGCATCACACGACTGAAGAGAAGAGTTTTCCTGTGGCCTGAGGTGTCCTCTGTTACCAAAGCAAAAAAAGCCTTTTTAACCTATTCTGTTGTGTTTTATTTCCAATTGTGACTGTTTTGATATTCATTGTTGTCATTTTTTTTTATTTGCAAGAGACCTATCCTGCCTATAACTACATTTGGTTTCCCTCCTTGCTCTCCCCAAGTCCCCACCCCAATCAAAAAAGATGTTTTACTCTGCAACTATCTATTTTAAGGTCCATGTAAGATTCTTTTGCTATTGTTGGCCTCCAATTCCAATGAAATCTGTTATAAACACTCATCATCTTCGAGTATAAACACTGTGGATTCCTGACTTCCGAGAGCAGCTCTATAGAGAGAGTGAATATTGCACCAAATATGGATATTCTTTTCCCAGTGCTGGAGATGTAACATTTTTCAAGAAGGCACGACTTAATCTGTCTCCCACATTATTTATGTTTCTGAGTGTGTTAAGCAAAGCCATTGTCCTAAGGATTGCCATGCTGGAATAAAGCAATGATCCAGCAGGTCTTTTATTCTGCCCAGCCCGAGGCAGTGCAGAAGAAGTAAACTCCATTAGAAGGGGAAGAGGTGGAATCTTCTCTGTGTCCCAGGTCTGAACAACATGTGCACTGAAGCTGGAGGATTGATAGCTCTTGTCATTTTTAGCACAGCTAGTTATTACTGCTTATGGGCTTCTTGTTTGTATCAGTGCCTAATCCTTTATTTGCATTTCTCTGTGTGATTTAATGCGGTGTTTTGTAACTGAACTCTGCGAGCTAATATGACATTGCTTCTTACATCTCCGTGCTTATGCCACCCCGGTGTCTGCCGATGCCTCCACGGTGGGTCTAGGACACAGCAGTTGGGCTGGACTAACTGGTGCCTCTCTTTTCAGTCCCTGGATGAAGCTCTCAAGTACTGCAACTATGTGTTCACCATCGTGTTTGTGTTTGAGGCCGTTCTGAAGCTGGTGGCGTTTGGTTTCCGGAGGTTCTTTAAGGACAGGTGAGAGTGTTTTAAGGAACTTTGTGTTTGGGTTAGAGCTGTACTGACTCAGTTTAGAAGCCAGATGCTGGGCAAATGTAGCATCGCTGCAGCAGTAGTACCACACGCTGTGCGCCAGGAATTGCAAAGGGCTGTCTCTCTGAGGGTGCAAAGTTTATAGTGTAGGAGCTAAAAGTCCCCAGAATTGCTGCTGCTGCTTTGCTGAGGGCATTCAGGGAATGTTACAAAACTGCAGATAAGTTCCTAACCTCATGAACTGCCACTCTGTCAGGTGCAACTTGCTCAGCCTAGAGGTCTAGGCAAGTCTTTGGTAGGCTGCTGTCCTTGTCAACCCCTTAGCAAAGACAGAGGTGGTTGTGGAGCCCCGCTGCCTTCGCATCGCAGCTGCTGGCACCCCCAGATCTCATTCTGCTGCAGTTTCAGCCAGAAGCCGACGTGTGTGAGAGCACATTGTGGTTTGGAGACCTGCTGGAGAGCGGTGCAGTCAGACCCTTTTCCACACAGTCCTGGAAACTTGCTCATTTGCTTCATTTACTGTCACTGGATGACTGGAAACTGCCCTGAACAATGTTGCATATTAGAGAAATTGCTTAGGGAAGGTGCTCAGTTTATTCACACTTTATTGGCTTTCCAGTGCTGGTGTGGAAGATTGTCTGGAATATTTAGACTATAAATCAGTAAAGACACTCAAACAGAGAGACTTGAGATACAGGATGTGACATGGGAGCAGGTGCTCCCTCTAGCCCAATATTCTGTGTCTGAGAGTGGCTCTAAGTGGGTGCCAGGAGATGACAGGGACAGGGAAGCAGAATAAAATGCCACCCTACAGCAGTGAGTGACTCGGGACTCTTCGTGCCAGCTGCAATGAGTCTCTTTTGTGCCACCGAGAATGGGATCATTGGCCCAGATATGAGAGAGGAGAAGGTTGGAATTTGCCTGTGATTAACAGACAATTCTCCATCTCTGGGCATCTTTCTAGGCTGACTATGGTGATGGGTGACATGGGTGACAGGATGACATGGGTGATTTTCCTTTATTGTCCTTTCTTTGTCTGTTAGGTGGAATCAGCTGGATTTGGCCATCGTTCTTTTATCGATCGTGGGCATCACGCTGGAGGAGATCGAGATGAACGCTGCCCTGCCCATCAATCCCACAATAATCCGCATCATGCGGGTGCTGAGGATAGCCAGAGGTAAGGCTCTCTCCGGAGGTCTTCAGCCACCCCTCCGGACACTCCAGGGAACAGTTTGGCCATTTGTTCTCCCAGTGCTGCTGTTTCGGTTAGTTTTGAGAACAGTTACGAGATGAGGCTGCAGAATGTTGATGCAGATACAAACTAGGTGGGATTCCAGCAGCATTTCGAGAGGGGTCTGAGCTTGGTCTCCAGTTCCAACCCGGGATTCCAGACCTTTTTTACTGGTACCAAACAAGAGGAGGAACCAGCAGAGAAGACAGGATCGGAGCTTGTGATGATGCTCTTCCTGAGGAAGCATCTCCCCATCCTGCTCTTGCTAGGGCATACTGGAATTTTTGTGGCTTTTGGTCTGTTTTTCCAAAGTCTTTAATATCAGTTGATGAGAGATCGAGTCAGGATGCTTAGATCTTTCTGGACCTTGCAGGATACCGTGAGTTTGCCATATGTGTGAACCAGTACAAGAGAGATGTGAACCCTCCCTACAGGACCTGAAATTATATTTTCTTTGTAGTTTTGCCCCAGATATAGCCCATCCCCACTGACTAGGTTCTGGTTCTCATTGTAGTGCTGAAACTACTTAAAATGGCCACTGGGATGCGAGCTCTCCTGGACACAGTGGTGCAGGCCCTTCCCCAGGTAAGCCCCCAGACTTGATTTGTGCTCAGTTTGTTCTCCTTGGTGGACTGTGCATTCGGGACTGGGGACAACTCCGTGCCCTTGCGCTCAGTGCACATGGGAAGCCACCTGTCACCGTCACCAGTGCTTTGAGAGAGGAGTTGTGCAGAGCAAATCCTGCCCACACAGGCTGTGTTCGATGGGAGAAACAGAATGATGGAAAAGGAGTTAACGGAGAGCCAAGTGCTGTAGGCAGAGCTCTCCTAACACACAGAATTCACTGGAGAGGTCAGGAAACCACAGGATAGACAGAGAAAGCTGTTGATGAAAGCACTGGAAGCAAACAGCTTCCAGCTCGGTGGTTTTCTTTGTGAGGCAGAAGGAGTTATGTTTATTGACACTTATTGACAGAGGAGTTGCAGACTGTAAAAACCAAATAGGGAAGGCATTTCTGACAGTTAGAACCTTAAAGGGGGGTTTCAAATCCCAATTTTCATGAGCTGCAGGAGGAACAGTGAAGCTGCCAGTCATAGTATCTTCGATAGGATGCTCCAAATGCTCAGTTCCTGGGCCTTTTTTTTATGGATCAATTACTGCATTTGTAAAAAAGAAATAAATGTTTTGCTGACTTGTACTTCTCCCCTCAGAGGATCTAAGGCACATCAGATTAAAGTAGTTTAGTCTTTCTCTAATTTTCTTATATCATATGATATTTAAGCTGTGTTCTGCTAGATGGTGGGTTTGGTGATCCGATTCCTAATCTTTCAGTGCTAGAGTTAGCTCAGGTGCCCACACAGTCCTATTTTGTATCACCAGTATCATGCAACCCGTGCCGGCCAGAACTGGAGATGGGGAAAGGGGCTGTGGATTTGTCTTCTCATTGCCCAGGCCCTTGAAGACTCCTTTACCCCTGCATGAAACAGAGTGCAAACACAACCACTATTAAAAATGGCCTGGGAAATAAAGGGAATTTCTTTTTCTTGGAAAGGCGCATTTATTCTTCATCAGTGCCATAAAGATGTTTCTAATCTAAGACATTTGGCCTTTGCTATTCAGATTTCCTTTTCAGTAAAGCACTTTGGCTGAGACTAAAGCATGGAATTTACCAATCTGACCCCTGTTTTGGCATTTCAAAAAAGCAGTTGATTTGTGTCTATTATTTGTCTTTCGAGAGCATTGTGATTACAGAGAATATTTTCTCTCCTTGTTTTTTCCCTCCCAAACAATAGGGTGGCTGGAGGCCATTTTTTGTTATGTTTCTTTGGGGTTTTTTTGCACTTAACATTCATCCCAAAGCCTTTTTTAAAGGGAGATCCCCAGAGATCACCCAAGCAATCTTGTGTGAATAAAAATGCCATTTTGCCTTCCAATGTAATTCAGAAAACACGGAGGGAGAATTGGGAAGATTTCTCCCACATTAAAGGCTACAGCTTTCATTCCAAAGGCAGGGGAAGAGTTCCTACCCCACTTAATTAAAGAGTCTAAAAGCATAGCTAGAAAGCTTCATTAAATGTGTCTTCTAAGTGACAAGAAAAATGAATTCCATGTTTACCCGTGAAATTTGGGGAGAAAATTTGCTGTCTGAAGTTTGTTGAATGTCCATTTATGGCCTTAGCATAATAAGGTAGTGTCACTGCACTTTTTTTTTTTTCGTTCTTTCTCTTTTGGATGGTTTCTGTCAACTTCCTATTTGTTTTTATTCAGCTGTAGAGATAGCTTCATCTAGAAAACCAACTTTCTCCAGACTTGGGGGGTGTCAGCATGGATGTTCTTGGGGGATGTCAGCATGGGTGTTTGCAGTTGTCATGCTGCAGGCTTAGTCTCCTCTCCTGGAGCTTTGGGCTGATCTTGAGCTCCTGTTTGCAGTGGAGGAAGAACTGCTACCCTGCTGCAGCCTCCTTGTCCCGTGGTTCCCTGTCTGCCAGGGCACAGATATCCTCTCTTCCACCAGATCTCTGGAGAAAAAAAAAAAAAATTTGGAGTAGGAAAATGAGGAAAGAGAGACAGAAAGAATGGGCAGGAACAGATCTCAAGCAGCACCCTCTCTGCATAGAAACTCTGAACCCGCTCAACCTCAGCAAACACCTGGGCAGGCCTGAGTCCTTCATCATGTTGTTGGCCCAGCGCATCAGGGCTTGTGCAGTGGTGGCTCCTTTACCCCTCCTGTGCATCTCGAGCCAGTATCTCCTTTTCAAAGAGGAATTCAGAGCGTTTTCCAGTTTCACAGCAGGGCTGACCAAGAGGCTGAGCTGGGAGGGTGGCTGAAGGCGGCTAGAAAAGCGCTGCCGTCTCCGCTCAGAACCACGGCCTGCCATTTTAGAGGGTGAAAGCAAACTGTGATGGACTCCCAAGTGCTCACATTGGAGACAGGGGTGTAAACATGAACTAGACCCACTGCTTTAAACCGAGCAGCTAAAACCAGCCGGCGAGCTGGGCCAGCATGACCAAAACTTCATCCCTCGGACAGTGCCAGGCCTGGTTCGGGCAGTTCTGTGCTGCAGCTCAAACCCTCAGACCTCCCCTCTGCTCTCAGGCTGGCTCCTGGCATAGCACAGCCCACAGAGCTGGGGACTGAACTCCTGCGTGTCTTTTGAAAGCCACCCAGTCTTGTTTTATGCATGGAAAGTCTTAGGAAATAAGTTCTTCCGGTAGATGTTTACTTTTTTTAGGAGAGGAAAGAAAAAGTGTTGTTTTCAGTCTGCATTAGGCAAGTTCATCTTCCTATTCAGAAGAAAGAAAATCTGCAATCAACACTAAGCTGCCAGTGCTGTTCCTGATGGCCAGCTATCCTGAAATTCAGTCCAGTTGCCTTTTGGGCTCTGCAGGGCCAGCGATAGCTGATTGTGGAACTTCCCTATCAAATCCTATCAGCAGCAATAGTGACAGCCACCAAGAGACAAAAGGTTACTGGTTTTCCATAGTTTTCCATGGTCTTTTCTCATGCAATGGTTTCACTTGAGAAAAAGACCTTTTTTTTAAGTCTAGGGAGAATGATACAGTTACAGAAATATAAGATACAACTGAACAGCTAACGGGTCCCATTTTGCAAGGTGGGGTGTTTTTTCTTCTTCTCTTTCCTGATGCTCTTTCTTATGCCACCCCAAGTATATCACAATGACTCCTGATCTGCACCACTCTGACTAAGGATGAAATCCAGCCCCATCTATCTAGAAGATCCGAGTTCTTCTTCTTCTTTTTTTTCACTCGATCTGTAGAAGGCACTTCAGTTAAATGCAGGATTGTACACTATACCTCCTCCATGTCTTCAAAGCTTGGAACTCCCCCCAGATAAAGTCTGTGCCAAGAAAAACGTGAAGAACTCCTCGTTCCATCAGTCCTTTGAAGGACAAAGTCTGCAGTTTGCTCCTGTCCACGGTTTAACTCTTCTTGGTGCTGCAGTCCCTGTGCTCATCTCAGTTTCAGCTCCTGAGGGTGTTTTTGGCATTGCCTAGCAGCAATTATGGGACATAAGGAATCACCTGCATCTGCCAGATGCTGCAAACTCACAGTGATTGTAAAGCACAGACAGCAAGAACAGAAATGTCACCAGCAAGTCCTGCAGTTGAGACTGGTTCTGGAAAATCGGTAGCAGGGTACCATGCCATGCTACATACCTGAATACCTTGCAGAGGTGCCTGAAATGGGTCAGTAGAACAGCAGAAATCCTTGGGCAAACCAAGCAGCCCTGTGCGGGCTCTTCACACTGGTCCCTGCGGGCCTGAGCAGATACACGAAACGGGGAGCTCCTTCAGTTCTGCTTAGGGCCTTGTGGTTGCACAAATAAGATGCTTTTACCCTCCAAGGTTGTCAGTCTGGCCCTTTCCACCAGTCCTGGAGTCCACACAGATGGCATCTATTTTCCAAGCTGACAAATGTGTCCATTTTCTCCTGGGTCTTGTGCATAAATTAGCCTGTATTTTCCTGCTTCCAGGCTTATTGCTTTGGCTGGAGAGTGCTGGAAGGAGGACAAGGAGGACTCATGTCCTTGGAAAGGGTTGGCAGAGGCTTAGTTTTATGAGAAATTGCTCTTGACAAGCATCCCAGGGAGCCGTGCACATTGCTTGCAAGTGAGACGCTGAGGTGTGGGCCAGCGATGCAGAAATGACTGATATCAGAGCAGCCTGATGCACGAGAGGAGCCATCATCATCTTCACGCCAACCGCAGCGGGGTGAGGAGGACGGAGAGGTGTCCTCCATCAGCACCTCGCCCGGAGCAGGGAGAAGCCGAGGCCAGGAGGCTGCAGAGGGATTCGGGTGGGATCGCCAGCGATGCAGCCTGGACGTGAGGGTCGTATCCTGCTCAGGGTGGTGGTCACTCGCACCTCGGCATCCCAAGAGGCTTCCCGCAACGGGTGACATCCCCCGTACCTGTGCAAGGCACAGGTGAGGAGCAGTCACAGCTGAGCTGTCGGGCTAACACAACCCAGTGTAGTTGCTCTGCATCCTGGTGCCTGGGATCCGGGCTTTTTCCTTAGTGACATGGATCAGAGGTCCCGCTGTGGTGGCTGGACGTGCAGTGGGGCTGAGCTGCCACAGGTTCACTTAAGGGAAGCAGTAAAGCTCAACATGGGGCTAGTGGCAGCTCTGGCTGCACTGGCCCGAGGAGAGGCAGCTTTCCCAGGCCACGCAGGGACAGGGGAGGAAGATTTTGTCACGTGTGTGAAGAGGTGTCCTGCCTTAGTTACAGGGGATGGCCAGAAAGACCTGTGATCTACTCAGAGTGCCATGGGGAGGCATCACCCCAGGCCTCCTGCTCCTCTGGGTGGAGTGAAGGACTCAGCTTCTCCCGCTGGGCACATGGACACCTTGGCCAGCAGTGAGTTAGAGCCAAGGTGCAAGAGCGTGAACGTGCAGGAACCACAAACACTCATCAGCAGCTCCATGTTCTCCTGTGGCTGCTCTGAGGTCCCTTAGGGCAACAAGAACAGCTCCAAGATGTTCTTTGCCTCCGCTTCACTCCCTACAGGCTCCAGCCGTGCCTGGATCATGGAGCCACAGCAAATGATGGATGGCCCAAATGATGGGTGCTGGAGAGTGGGGGGTTTCAGCTTTCTGTGCCCAGGCAGAGGCACCCAGGCCAAGCCAGGGGAGTTGGATGGATAAACAGAGCATGGGCCGAGCTGTTCAGCGCTGCTAGAGCGGAACCACCTCTGCAGAGCCTGCAGAGCTGCCCAAATGCCATTGCTGGGCAGAGCTGGGTCTCTGCTCCCTGATGGAAAGTCCAGCAGAGGCGTCCTGGCCTTTGGCTGCGGGGGAGATGTGCCTGGGTGTCTCCTTCCCCGTCCTGTTCTCATAGCAACATGATTCATGCACAATCTTATCCTCGTCTGGTCTCAGTAGATCTCGAAGTGCTTCAGAGACATTAATTACCTCCCTGCAAGGGTATTATAGCCGGGTACGTTGAGTTACAGGACAGGAATGACTCAGTCAAGGTCGCAGACGCGTGCACAGCTCCGCAGCCCCTGGCTGACCTCGCTGCCGGCTCCCCAGCCCAACTCCGCTCCCAGCCGTGCTCCCTGCTCCGAGCTCCAGCCCCGGGGAGGACCACGGATGGAGAACCACCTCAATGAGCCCTGGACGGGCACAGGCAACATATTCAGTCACTCACCCCAACTCGTGTGGACGTTACATCCGCAGGGGTAGCCAGGGCACTCTCCTGCCGGAACGTTGGATTTCTCCATGCAGGGTGGGATGGAGACTGACCATAAAGGTGGTGCTACCACCATGAACATGTGCAGCAACCATGAAGGAGACCTTGAAGAACTAGTTACAAAATACGATTCGCTAATGCCGAGAGTCAACAGTCCTAAATATACAATTGTATTACAAGTGCATGCTAAGTACCAGGCAAATGGCCTATCAAGAAATGCCAGATCAATTCAAAACTCTTGAGCACCAGTACCTCCGTGTGTAAGGCTGTTATTCTTTGTATACTGAGAGCTAGATAATAGTTTTCACTGGTAACTTGATAATAACAATAAGCTTGATTTTATGGTAAATTCTTTGGAATTTCATGAATGCAAGAAGTCTGCAGGTTAAATTATTAGGTATTAAAATAGCAGTAGAATATTCAGTTTATAGGCTTCTTTGAAAAAAAAAAATCCAAAACCTCCTTTTGCAGAGCTGCAACCCCAGAGTTTAATTTACATTCAACTTAGAAAACTTGTTTATCACTTTTATTTTCCTTCACTTTAATAATTTGGTCATTTGCCTTCCTGGCAGGATGTGTGTGCACTTGTGTGCCTGTGCCTATTTTCCAATGTTTTTCTTTTCTTTTTTTTTTTTTTTTTTGATTTGCAATCATTTTGCAGACTGCTTTCTAATGTCTTACAAACCCTCAGTGACCCAGCAGCCGTAGGTTAGGAAACACTGTTCCAGAAGATAGTGTATGTAATGAAATAATGCAGAGCGGCCATCCACATCTCTCTATTATCTCCATTATTCCCCAGAGTTTGGTGATAAAGTTAGTGGATTGGCAAAACTCTACATGTAGCAGCAGCAGTTTGGGCCTTGTAGCAATCAGAGTCACCACTGGATGATTTGATTATACCCATTTCTTTAATACAAAAAAAAACCCTATTGCATAAGTGGCAGCTATGTTAAAAATGAATTTTGTCATAGCAGGTATCATACTGATCACCTTTCCAACAAAATTAAGCAGCGTGGTCAAAATATTCTGCAAGGGGGGGGAGGCTTAGTGGGCTGTGCTGCCTCTGATGAGAAAGCTCCCTCAAACTGGAGCCTTTCACTACAAAATACCCCTTGAACCTCCTAGCTTGGATACCTACATCCTAATAAAACCTAACTTATTTTTATGTAGAGATAAAGTAATGCCTGTGGCACTGTGTCAGCTTGGTCCGTTCAGCTCTGTTACAGAGCTATAGACCCAAGGCATTAAAAGCAATGGGGCAGGAAAATGTGACTAGAATTGCAGGTCAGATCCACGTGGCTATCCATGTGGAATTCTGCCCTTAATGCTCTCTGAATCTCAAGCAGCTTCTGCTCTGCAAGGTGTTTTAAAGGCTTAGACCCCATGGAGCGACCGACTCTGGTGAGGGTAACACTAATGTCATTGTTATTAATAAGCTTTGTGTTCTTCAAGGCATTGAAGACTTTGCATGCCTTAATATCCCGGTAGTTCTTGCAGAGAAACAGCTGTAAACATCTGTGCCAAAACAAGAAGATCTTTATCCCTCACCCCTTGCCGGGGCGCTTGCTCCTTTCCTGAACACCGTCCAGGCCAGCAAGAGCTTTGAAAACCCACCAGGTTCTCCTGGTAGTTTGAGCTATGTCTTGTCCATGTCGTGGTCTTGATACACTCGGTCTCCAGGCTCCACCTCTGCAACCTGCAAGCAGAAGAGGAAGGCCTTAAAGCTCAAAGCAGAGCAGCAGGTCACTTAGACTACGGTGGCACTCGAGCACCGTGCTGAGGGCCACCGAGGCTGCAGCTGCTGCTTGGCCAAGCTACAGCTGAAGGCAGCATCCCTGTAAGTGCAAGGGGATGGGGACGTGCCCTGCACGGGGGCAGCTTTGCCCCTAGGAACGGCTGGTCCTTCACCTCTTGGGGGAGGATCTCTCGGGGTCCGTTGAAAAGGAGTCACGAAACAGAACCAGAGTGTTGGAAACCAGGGGAGAAAACGATTGACCTAAGGCCACCCGTCCTCTCTTATTTGTATTTAAAATGTGATGGAGCAATTTCATTTGTGACCTCAACTTGCCTGACCCTTGTTCTGCTTTCTTCTTGTGTAGGTAGGGAACCTTGGCCTTCTTTTTATGCTCCTGTTTTTTATCTATGCTGCCCTGGGAGTGGAATTGTTTGGCAAGCTAGGTGAGTAATGTGCCTGACATGATTTATTTCATCCGGTTGATATTTATTTGGTATCTAAGCTGTTTCCTTTTTTTTCCCCTCTCATTCTTGGGCCTTCCTTAGCTTCACAGCTTGCACTCTAAAGATTAAAGCTTTCTCTTGATCTCAAGGTCACAGATGACACGTGAGGATGTAATACAGAACCTGTCCAATGTGCACACACACACGTTTATAGATTTGTCCAACACTACCCTTGGCTGTAGAGAAACTATTTACTGTTTAAATATAATTGTCCAGCATGGGTATGTTCACAAAGATGGAAGTTTGCTACTTAAGACAGCACATGGGTCTCTAAAGCTGGATGGTAATCAGATCTGTGTTGGCGAGATGCCACCATAAACATGTCCTCCTGGGAGCTTCCACCACACTCCATTAGTTTTCTGCGCTTGGCTGACATTGCTCTTCCCACTGCCTAAGTCTTGTCGGTCTGTTGTTCTTCTCAGTATCACCTTCCCCTTTCTGCATAAATCAGGAAGCCTCCACTGGCTTCCCAATTGTCCAAAGAATCTTTTATGTCTCCTGCTCGATGATACTGCAGAGCTGGTCATGAACGTAGCCACTTTTCAGAAGAAAATCAGGTGGAGTCAAAGAGGAGAGACTCTAGCTCTATATTGCCCAGTCTCCCCTGTTGCAGCCCTCTCAATGCTCACATCCCAATTAGGGCTCAAGAGCATCAGAAGGGCCTCTCCTCCACGGTGATTTTATTGCTGTCATTAATCCCCTTTATGAGTCCAGCCCTCTGCTCATACTACAAATGCCTGAAAGCAAAATACTCCTTCCAACCCGAGAAAAATTACTTTTTCAGTCTCCACAAATTCTGGGAAAAAAAATGATTCTGCATCCGCTCCAAATGAAATCCTGTATATTTTTTATATTGCATATATAAATATATAGCTGTGTATTTGTTCATCCACTGAGATGAAGAACGTCCTGCTCACAGAGGCACCTTCTGCTGCTCTGAATCATTTTTGTGTTTCCATATGCACCCCTTGCTAATGCGAGCGACAGAGTAAGAGCAGGAGACCAGGAGAGCCTGATCTAATGGGGGTGAGCACCCAAGCCTGGGCAGCCAGCACTGCCCTGCCCGTCCCTATTTGATGAGCAAATATTTTCTGTTCTTCCAAATCACTGCTGGTCTAGGTCAGCCATAAGAAGTGCTAACACTCACTGCCCGCAGGGCTGGTCATTTGTGGAGGTTTTGGTGTTTGTTTTTTCCTTTTTGTTTTTGTTTGCTTTGCTTTTCTCTCCTATTTGCCTCTGAAATAAATGTCTAATAGTGAGACGCCCTTGCAAGAGGCATTGCTGCCCATCCTAATAAAAACTTAATGAGCCCATGTTTTATGGAAAGAGGGACATTTTATGTGGTCAATTTACATTCATTAGTATATTAAGTCTCAGGGGAAAAAAATGTCAAAACGCTCCACTTTATTCCAGTGAAATATGCCTTACAGTAGATATGCCTGTAAAAAATAATCAAGACAAGGAACATAACCAAGAGGGTAATAGGCAGAGCTTACTGGAGAGCAGGATTTGTTGAGACAGCATAGCAACACCCAGCTTCTTTCCACCTCCCTTTATATCTCTTTATGTTGACTCTGCCTCTTGGGGAAAAGTCAAGAGAATCACAGAAATAGTGGAAAGGACCTTTAGAGACCCCCTGTTCAACCTCCCACTAGAGGCATCATCACTGGATGAGGGCAGCTGTGGCTTTGTCCAGCCAAATCCTGAAAACCCCCAAGGATGGGGCAGCTCGCTGATGACTGTCCCATGGCTGCAGCCTCCTGCAGGTGGGATCCTGGGGGGAGTTTGGCTCCTTGGTGTCTCGGTGGTGGCTTCAGCGGTTGCAGGCTGTGGTGAGATTATCTGTTGGTAGCCAGAGTCTTCCCCAGTGCTGTGGATCACCATGATGTATCTCAGGGTCTTGCAGCTGGGTGTAGGAAGGCAGCTCTGGGTGTAACAGGCTGCACCATCATGGCTATGAAGAAAACGCAGATATCAGGTGTCCCAACCACATGCTGCAGGTGCTGGTGAACCAAAAAGGCTGAAGGTAAATGAGAGCTGGCAAACCCAGCCTTGCTGACCTGCTTCCACTTCTTTCTTCTGCAGACTGCAGTGAGGAAAATCCCTGCGAAGGTCTGAGCCGACATGCGACGTTCACCAACTTCGGCATGGCCTTTCTCACCCTCTTCAGGGTGTCAACAGGGGACAACTGGAATGGTATCATGAAGGTGTGTGCAATCTGCATGGGTACTTTCCTCTAACAGATTCTTCTGCCAATCCTTTCCTCTGTGTTTCCTCTAGAAACACAGATGCAGAATTTAAACAAATTTAGGCACCCCTTGTATCAAAACAGGGCTTTAAAAACAAAGTAAGTTTTAAAAATATAAAAACAAACTCTTGCATTTAAAATTTGCAGTCTGATAGGAGGAAGTGTGTGCTCTGGTGCTTTGGGAATAGAACACAATCCTCCTGCTTGGGTCCAGATCTAAAGAACTGCTGTGGATGGTGTAATCATCCCACAATTTCTTCTGCTTTGGTTGTACCCCCAAGCCATCGTGTCTGGGCTGTGTTATTAGGCTTTTCAATCCTAAACGTGTTGTCTGCGAGGTCTCAGGATTCAGAGCACTCTGCAATCCCCCACCTCTCCCGCTGTGTTTCAGGACACTCTTCGGGAATGCACCCGGGAAGACAAGCACTGCCTCAGCTACCTGCCTGTCATCTCTCCTGTCTACTTCGTCACCTTCGTCCTCATCGCGCAGTTTGTGCTGGTCAACGTGGTGGTGGCCGTGCTGATGAAGCACTTGGAGGAGAGCAACAAGGAGGCCAAGGAGGATGCTGAAATGGATGCTGAGATCGAGCTGGAGATGTCCAGAGGATCGACCACCACAGCTCCCAGCGGGAGCAGGGGAGGTGCCGTGGCCCTGGAGGGCAGGACGCCCTACAGAAGCCAGGAAACCCTGAAGTCTGAGCCGGCGACGCAGTCGAAACACCAAGCCCTGGTAACAGCTCCCTCAAGGCATCTACTCCTCCCTTGCTTGGGGTGGGGGCGGTTCCTGCTGGGCACTGCATCTCAGGAGGCTCTGCAAGGCACATGGCAAGTGCCCTCCATGGCTAACGTTGTCCTGCTTGTCCTTGGAGGGGGCTTTTGAAAGTTCAACTCTTGCCATTTCCAATAGAAGTCATTCAAAGTTTGCGGGTTTTAAGTTCACAAGCATATCAGTCACACGTTCCCGTCCTTTCCCTTGGCCACCACATCTTTCCTTGTCATCTGGCATGGCCCACTGCGTGTGGGAGGCATCTCAGAAAGCCCTGGGCACCCCAGCTTTGACAAACCAGTCCTGCATGACAAGGGAAGGCATAAATTCCTTTCACACCAACACAATAACCCAACACAGCATCTTTGCAGTCCCACATTGGGATTTCCAGAGAAGCATCAGGTATTTCTGAAGCCCAGGTCATGCTGCACGTGTTGAAAATCCCAATGTAGAGCTCAGAAGGGCAGTCCAGCACCAATGTAAGCACACAGCTCCCCTGGGCTCCTGCTCTGCGTGGGGCACGGCCAGCTTGGACCTGGGGAATGGTCAGACTTCCCCAGCAAGGAGCTGGAGGTCCCTGGGTTGCTTTTCAGCCGCTGCTCTCCCATCTCTGTTAGTCCTCCAGAAAAATAGGGCAGCAGAAGCCAGGCAGAAGGGAGGGTGTGAGGTGATTGTCTCATCTCATGTCAGCAGCATATGATTAAGACTGAATAGAGAATTGCTTTGTGACTGTGATCACAAATAAATCTACCACAAAATCAATGGGGGATTTGAGATTAAATTACATTAAATTAGATTTTTGTAAAATCCATCAGACTCTATTAAGTTAAGTAAAAAGGAATTTAGTTACATGGCAGTGGGGAATTCGCTATTTGAATGTACTTCCTAATAGAAATTTCTGCAAGAAAGTGTGTCACAAACAGCCAGCTTGATTTTCTGTTTGGGGGAAGAGAGGACACATCCTTCTGCACAGGCTCAGTCTCCGTGAGCTTTCCTGATCCACCAGGATCTCCTGAGCACATGAGAATTCCTGAGCTATTCCCGGGGCTGGTCACTTTGTGTGCAGAGGACAAGCAGGGATGAACCCAATGGTTGAAGCGTAAGACCCAGCCTTGCTCTGCTGCTGATGCTTTTTATCTCCCTAATTTTGTACCCGAAGGAGGCACTGAGCTGTGAGAATGTGTGTTTAGCCATCCCAGACTCAGACACGCTGGAGAGGGCAGAGACTCCCGTGATGGAAATCTCGTCCTTCTGCTCTGTGTCTCACCACGTCCTGGCACCTTCCCACCAAAGCCCAGGCCACGAGGCTGAGGTGAATGCTGCTGCCGTGGCTTCCGCGCTGTGGCCTTGTGCTTCGGTGCTGTGTAGGTGGCGTGTGACTGTCCTAGACCTGTCGTTTCTCTACCAGAACAGTCATTTCCATCCCCTGTCCTTCGTACCGCCTTGCGTGTCCAGGAGCTGAGCAAAAAAGCATGTTCTGAACAATTCTGCCAGTGGCCTTACGTGGCACACAAATTAAACACTCTTTTTAGCCAAAAAAAACCCCCTTGCCTTTAATGTATAGTGTGATATTTAAGCTGTTTGCTTTCAAATGGTGTAGCTAGAGCTGCAGGTCCACCCAGAGTCTTCTCTTGATTTGCAGTAGAAACACTGGCTGTTTGGGGTTTCCTACCATGACCATAAGAACTTGTTTATAGTACAGGAAGCAGAAAGATGTAGGTAAATCAAGACGGCACAGGCTCCAAGCAGTTCTGAGATGACAGTCAGGTCCTGGTTTACCCACCACGCACAACCTTGGGAGAGGCTTTTGCTAGTGGCTGAGCTCTGGATCAGCAGCTGCTCCGGGCAGATCAGCCCATCGGAGGGGTTGGAAGCCCCCAGCTCAGTCCCTCCTGTTTCCACCACGGCCCGGTGCCCGTTCACATCACATAAGGGACTGCCCTCCTGGGCGAGTCAGCTCCACATGTCCTCAGATGGGCACAAGAACCTGCTTTGAGCCTCAGCCATGCGCCAAGGAGGGCTGGTGAGTCACACGGAGCTGCCATCTCCCCTGCATGCTGCCAAAGAAGTGACCTTTGCAGCAGGCAATCTCCTGCACTGACGTCCTTTCCTTCCAGTCTTTTTCCTTCAAAACCAGGGTCGGTCTTGGGCCAGCACCAGGGGAGCAGACCTTGATGTGACCCTCAGAGCAGGACGTTCTCTGCAGTCAGCCCAGGGCAGCTGGAGGGACCTGTTGAATGGGGCAGCAGCTGCCCCACAGGGCCCTTAGGGTTCTGCCATCACATTGCCATGTGAAGAGGCACCGTGGCATCACACTGGTGCTGGCCATTGCTCTTCATCTTTGGATACCCTTTGGAAGAGGCTGGTGGACATTTCTTTTCCATCTCTTCCTTCACTTTTCATGGCTCCTGGAGACCTCTTCCCCAGGCTGAAGGAGGTGGCCACCATCAGTTGGCATTGCCAGTGAATGAGCCAGGAAGAAGGAGCTAGAGGCAACTTAGAGCTTCGTCTAGAAGATGCTCATGCTGCAAGGGAGAACAATTTACTGTGATCAAAGAGAACGTGAGTGGCTACCCAGCGTTAATCTGCTTTAGAGCTGGGCCTTTTCGCTATTTATTTCTGATTTCTATCATGATCCAAGGCACATGTAATGGCAAGTATCTGGCAAGCTCTCCCAGCAAATTCCGTGCTCCAGTTCAGCTCTTGATGACCAAGTGAATATCCCTGTGCAGGAAAGGGAGCGAGCCGCATGAAGGAATAATCCACAAAGAAGCCATATGACTACTCCATCCTAGCTCCACGAGGTGTCCTTTAGTGTCTCCACCTGGATATCAAGGGACTTTGTGGTAGCCTCAAAGGGAGAACATGGTGAAAGACGTCCTGCAAAGGCAAGGAATAACTGGGACTTCGTGAATGCAACTGCAAGAGGTCCCTGGGTTTTTTTCTGGCAGAGCAGGGAGCTTGTTGTCTCTGCGAGGACCAACAGAAGTGACCCCTGAAGCCACCAGAGCTGGCCTACACAGAAGTATGAGCCATTGGCACGTGCAGGCTGAGACCTCTCATCTCCTGCCCTTGTCACCTTCTCCCTTGTCCGTCCCAGAGGCAATGGGAGGCAGTGCTGGAGACACAGCCTCTGGCAAGGATGGACAAGAAGGGCCAGGAGGAGCCTAAGGGAACCAGCCCCACAGCTCATTTGCAGGCTGTTGGCTCCCAGCCTCTGAGGAGTAACAGCGTTCCCCATTCCAGAATATCCTGCGAATCTCCTTTGCTTACAGAGTAACCTCGGACTCTTCAATCACCCAGGAAGGGTCGTGTCCTGTTGAGGTATTTGCAGGATCATTTTTCTTGCATTCACTCAGCACCAGAGTAAAATCAAAGCCCCAAGAGATAATTGATTCCCAGTCACAGGAACTTGGCTCATGGATTTAAGACACGTGACTGAGACCTCTGAGCTCCCTCAACAAGGCCTTCTGCAGTCAATTTATTGCCTTTCTGCTCATCCCACTGTGAGTAGATTCCCACCTCGCACATCTGGAGACATCCAGGTGCCTGGGATGCTCCTGCCTCACATCTGCTGCTGATGTGGGTTGGCACCAGCACACAGCGTTCCCCAAAGGCCAGTCCAGATTGGACATTGGTGGTGTTTGAGGAGCTGCCTTGATTTCCCTAGGCACGGGATGAGGCTCCTCAATGCAACAAGCTTTTCCTACTAAGCAGGAGTTCTCCAGTGTCCCCAAATCTTCCAGGATACGGAGTGCAGCCTGCCAGGTGTGAGTCAACAAGCTCCTTGCACATGCTTCATATTTCCGTGGTTCAAAGTCATTCTACTAGCACCTTTAAAACCTGCAGGAATTTGCCCAAGTGCCTAGGTCTCAGTAACTGGAATCTTTAAAAATCACAGTTGCTTATGTCAAGAGGAGATTTTCATTCATTTGTGCCAGCCAGCAAAGAGCCACTTTAAAAGCCTATAAACAAGAATCAAGCTTTGATAGAAAAATACTGTGATTCCTCCGTTAGAGAAAGGGGAGCAAGGCTTCACGGCAGCAGGGTTTTAAGGCCTTTTTTCCCTTTTCGTGGCAGCAGGGTTTTGACAATTGCCTGTGTGTTTGACTCAGGTGTTGCGATGCTGATGGCTTGTTAGTGGTGGTGGCCCAAGGCCAGCTGGCACCTCGTGGAGATGAAAGGCCTGGGTTGCACCCGCAGGGGTGCCGGGCAAGTCCACAGTTAGCCCTTGATGCCAACGAGCTGTAAATAACTGCTGCTGATCCCCCTGTCTTCACAGCCAAGTTCAACAGGGTTAAAGCTTCAAGTAACTGGTTTCAGGATGTCTTTCTTCAGGGAGCTGAGGAGAGAAATTTGTGAGTCAGAAAGGCACTGAAAAAACAGATTTGACCAGATCCTTGGTGACCTCCAAACTATCCAGTGAGAGATGTCAGGTCCAGATTTTGCTAGCACAGAGGGAAAACAGCCTGGTGGAGCAAAGCAAAATACATATAATTTAAGACGTGCAGCTGGGAAAATGTTTTCAATCAGTCACTGGGAGGCTGACGCTAAAGGAAAACCAGGGCGATTCGTTGTTCTTTAGATAACTTGGTAAATTGTGAGGGGAGCGTGTCTGGGACTAAAACCTTGGGGCAGGGCGCCAGGCCGCAGATTCTGTTCCAAGGGCTCCCACTCCTCCATGGGCTTGGCCAAGCTGCGGTGCCTCCTCTCTCGGCTGCTCCAGCAGCAAAGCATCATTCGAATCCCTTCGGATAAATGTGTCCCCAGGATAAATGTGCTGCGAGACCTGTGCTGTTTATTGAGGTGACCTCGCAGAAGGCCTTGGAGAACGAATGAGAGGACCAGCACTTCAGAGAGGTCCATAATGAGCTGTGCTCCTTCTGGCCACTTCCAGCTGGGCCCCTGTTGCACACAGAGACATTCCAATTCCTTCACTGTTCTGGTGGGAACTCCCCAGCCACACGTGTGCTGCTGTGCTGGAGCATCTCCTTCCCTCTGCTTCCCCATCGTGTGCTGCCTTCTCCTGGGCTTGGTGGTGCCCCAAATGCTCTGTGTTCAAGGAAAGGGGCCCTGGTGTTTGTAGAGGGGTTAATGTGGGTGTGTGTTTACCTGTCTGCCCATGTGTATGTTTGTACTGGGGGGATAATACATGAATTTTTCAGAAACACTTGGACCATCAGTGGCTGAGACGGGCCATTTGGCCAACTTTTCCAGTGTGGCTCTGAGGACGAGGGTTCGCTGCCGCTCAAGAAAATCAGAACATAACCATGAAAACTGCTGGCTTTCTTGTGTGTGCAGAGGATGGGTCCCTTTTCCAGGACCTTTTTTTCTCTCTGCGTTGTCCAAGAGTCAGCGCTGTGGTTGATGCCTTGTTTTACTCAGACCACAACTTGAGCTCTTTACTGAGCTGCTACAAAGGAGACCTATTTCCCCTTGCAGTCACCAGGGCTACAGACTCCGTGAGATGCCAAGGGGAACACAAGGTCTAAAGCAAAAAGCAGACGAGAGGGAAATTGCCATAAATTTGTCACCAAGATGCTGAATGACCCGTATTTCCCTCTCTCCTCGCTTTGCAGGACGCCCAGAACCTGCTGACAGTCCGCAAGATCTCCGTGTCCCGGATGCATTCCTTGCCCAACGACAGCTACATGTTCCGCCCTGTGATGCCAGCGAAAGCCCCTTTCCCCCTCCATGAGGTGGAGATGGAAACGTATCCCTGCAAAACCCAAAGAGGTACCGTTCCCTGCGGAATGTGGTGTTTTTATCACATAACTGCATTTCTTCGGGAAAGGAAAAAAAAAAAAAAAAGCTGGTGGTTTGGTTGCTTGGTTGGGGTGAGTTGGGGCTTCTGAGCAATGAGAGAGGCATCGAGAACAAGCTCTTAGCTGAACAGAAGGATATTCCTGCACGTTTCTTCTGAAGGGATCGACCATGACATCATGCCTGCAGATCAATAAAACCATCCTGAGTAAATTCTGGGGTCGGTGTTACTTCCTGACAGCTCCTTCACAGCAATTGCTTCAGCAGCCCTGTCTCAGAGCAGCATCGTTTCAGTGCAGTGCGTTGAGCTCACGGATGGAGGAGTTTCTTTGGGATTAGAAGCTGCTCTCCAGGGCCCTATAATGAGTCTTGTGGAGGGACCTGCAGTCAGGGCATCACACGCTGCCCAGAGGCTTTGAGCATACACAGCCGCATCCAAATACATTTCCTCAAAAATGCCTTTCCCTTGCTTTGTTATGTGAGTTGATTTGAAGGAGAAATCGATAAGAAAGAAGACATCTGCCTCCCTAAAAGCACATGTACTTCTCGAGTGGCTCCCAAGAACTCACCAGCCTGGTTTCCTTTGATTCAATGTTGTGTGAAATGGAGAGATGAGTAGTGGGTTTGCAAAGCCTGGTGGGGCTGGCAGGGTCTGCCCTGGTTTCCTCGGGTGAAGAAACTCTATATTTGTTAAAACTCTCTGGATACCAGTTAGTGTTCTCTGCTCAGTATTTATTATTATTTCACCTGCAAATTCTTCGCTAAGCAAAGAAAACAGAGGTTGAGTTTCATGGCTGTACTACCGAGGGTGATTTTCATCTCTGTAGTGGGTGTAAATCAGGATTTATACCAGTATAAAACTGCTGTGATGCTGGCAGGTGTGGGTACAACTGACCAAGGATTTTCTCTTATTTACCAAATTTTTCACCAAGGAAACTTGAGAAATGACTATGATGGGGAAAGTACCTTTTTTGTGGCCTGGTAGGTGCATCCGATCAGCGCTGTGCAGCTCCTGAGCAGAGCAAATGCTGGTTTAAGTGACCGTCCCACAGGTTACAGTGAAAGTAAATCTGAACGTGTACAGAGACTAGAATTAGCAATTCTACTTCCATGGACTTTTCAGTGTCACTTGAGGATATCTGGTCTTCTCCCAATGTTATGGTATCTACACAATGAAAATACTGTGAGATAGACCCATTCTTTTGGTCTTAGACACAATTCTTTGATTTATTAGAAAAACAAGAGGAAAATATACAAATCCTGAGGTATTTGGCTTCCTTCAATGTTCCTGACTGTGCAGTTTAGAGGGCTTCTTGGTTTCATATGAGAGAGCTAGAGGGAAAGCTTCCAACAGAGGGAAATTCCAACTGAGGACGGGGAGGAGAGTGTAGGGCTTTGACTTCATGACAACGTTTGTGACAAATTTTATGCCTTTTTTTTTCTGAATCATAAAAACACATTTCATAAAGCCCAGATTGGTATATGGATGGTACAGACTCCGACTGGGACCTTGGCTATTGGAGAGCCCAGAGATGAAATAGTAAGAAGTGGAGCAGGTGGGAGGTGGGAACCTCGCTGTTCCTGTGGTGTTCTGGAGAAAAACTCCTAAAGGAAAATGATTAAACACTAAATTTTCTCTCTTCCCTACAACAAGTCTCTTTCTGAAATGCAACTGCGAACTGCATGGATGGCTTTTGTCACAGGTTCAAGTTCCCTGACCTCTGGGCAAGATCTCTTGAAGTGATGGATGGCTGTGTTTTTAACGTAGAATGTAGAAACAGACGTTGGGTTTCAAGCTAATGAGCACAATAAATCCTACAGCCAAAAAGAGAAAAAAAAACACACGAGCTGTTTCAAACAAAGCAGAGCTGCAGCAAAGCAGCACCGCGAAGGGGCCGGGGTGGAAGGATTGACTCCGGGAAGAGGGTGATTCCTGCATGATCCGTGAGCTCGGGGCACGTGGGAGCACTCGATGCTGCCGCTCACATCACGCTCACATCACGCTCGGACTGGCTCTAGACACAGCAGTGCAAGTGTCCTGGCTGAACGGGGACCCTGTCCTCTGCTTCCAAGCCGTGAGTGTCCCCAGGAGGGCCATGGCAGGGTGCCCGCTGCCTTCACGACGCGCCGGCTTGGAGCTCGACCTCGGGCTCAGGAGGCTCCGAGGAAGCCGGGTGGTTTCTCACGGCTTCCGCTGCCTTTGCATTTTGCAAATTTTGCATTTGCATCACTGCAAAGAGAACCCAGGCATCCCGACTACGAGGCTGCAGGCCCAGGCTTCTCCTGGTCCACGTTCTCCAAATGGGCCACAAATCCAACCAGAGGCAATGCTGCAAGAGAAGTTCCAACTGCAAACCCAACTCGTGCCCTGCATTTGCTGCCCTGTGCTCCAGGTGGGCACTCAAACACCCGGAACATCATAGCACCTGCAAAAGAGCAGATTCCATCATCTGAAATGGAATGACGGACACTGATGGAATGGTGGAATGGCGGACACTGATGGAATGATGGAATGACGAACGCTGATGGAATGATGGACGCTGATGGAATGATGGCACTCCTATGTCCGTGGGGTCTTCAAGGGGCATTTTGCTGGAGGGCAGAGCCACGTGCAATGCAGTCAAATTGCAGAGGAGAATTTATCTATCTGCAACTTTCTCCCCGTTTATAAGATATGGCCTAGCACTTAAAGCAGGAGAAAGGGAGGTTCGAACCTGGGTTCTGGCCAAGGCTTGTGGTGAGGTGTGTGAGGTTTCAGTGGGCTTGGATATGCTTTTTCCTTCCCCTCTTGTGTTTGTGCTGGGTCTGCAGGTGCCGGTTCCACCCCACAACGTCCCGGTGCCCGTGACGGTGCCGGCGGTGACTGCTCTCTCCCTTCCCTAGGGTCCATCACCTCCATCCGCTCCCAGCCCGCGGGGACCTGCTCCTCCCTGCGAGTCCCGGGCGAGACCTTCCCGCTGGCTGCTCGTTCTCCCGCGCGCGACGGCCGGCCCCGCTGGAAGATCCTTCCCCCGCACGTTGTGCCTCGCTCCCCCGCTCTCAAGCAGCTGCTCTGCAGACAGGTAGGAGGCCAAGGCCCCGCAGAGAGGCCCAGAGAGGTTGTGGAGTCTCCTTCTCTGGAGATCTTCAAACCCGCTTGGACGCAGTCCTGTGCCACGTGCTCTAGGTGACCCTGCGTGTGCAGGAGTTGGACTAGATGATCTCTAGAGGTCCCTTCCAACCTTAGGCATTCTGTGATTCTATGATTCTCTGATTCTCTGATTCTATGATTCAGAGGCAGCCCTCTCTGCAGGCACCCGGCTCCCTCCCTCCTCGTCCAGTCCCCTCCTACCACCAGGATCTGATTTCCCTTCCTTCAGAACAAAATATTCCTGATTCTGGTGCCATAAAGTTTAATACACTTAAGTGACAGCAAGTCACACATGTGGGAAAGGTCCTTTCTACCCGTTTCCACCTTTGAGGGGGTCCAGTTTTATTAAAGAGCTGCCAAAGGGCGGGGAGAAGGCGGCCAGTTGAGCTCTGCCGTGCTCCGAGCAGCCCAGTGCTGGCCTTGCACCACGTTGCTAGAGACTGGTTGCATCCACACGTGATTTGGTGCCAATTTAGAGCAAGAACCAGGCCATGCAGAGGGACAGGGAGGACGTGGCTGGCGCGGCGGGTTGTGTTCGGTGGACTGGGTGCGTGTCAGGCCCGTGGGCTCATTCTCCTGCCGTGTTTCCCCACCGGCAGCGCGAGGCGCCCGGGCTCTCACCCCATCTCTCCTCCCCTTCCAGGAGGCCGTCAGGAGGGACTCGGTGGACGCGCAGCCGCCGGACACCAAGGACAAGCTGCAAGCAGAGCCCGGCGAGACGTCGCCACCGGCCAAGCCATCCCCAGGCTCCTTCCCGCCCAGCCCGCTGCATCCCGCGTCCGCGCCGGGCTCCCCTCCGCGCCCGGCCGGCCTCGCCGCGCGGCAAATCCCGCCGGGCCAACGCGGCGGCGCCGCGGACGACGGCGGCCCCGGCGAGCCCTGCGACGCGGCCGACCAGGAGGTGAGTCACATCACCAGCGCCGCCAGGGACTGGGCCGAGCGCGCGGGCGCCGGCAGCCGCTCCGCGTCGCCCCTGGGCTCCCCGGCGCCGCTCGAGGACTGCGGCGCGCCGAGCGCGTGCGGCGGCCGGGAGAAGGACTTGAGGAAGTTCTACAGCACCGACACGAGGGGCTACCTGGCTAAGCCGAGCTGGGCGGACGAGCAGCGGCGACACTCCATCGAGATCTGCCCCTCCGGCGCGGAGGAGAAGCCGCGCTCGCCCGCCCACGCGCCGCCGGAGTCGGAGTACGTCCACGGCGCGCGGAGGAAGAAGAAGATGAGCCCGCCCTGCATTTCTATAGATCCTCCCATGGAGGACGACGGCGGGGCGGCCTCGCGCTCCAAAGCCTCCGAGAACAGCATGCTGCGCCGAAGGACCCCGTCCTGCGAGCTCCCTTCGGCCTTCCGGGAGCCCCCGGAGCTCGCGGAGAGCCAGCCCGCCGAGGCGGCCTCCAAAGCGGAGCGCCGCGGGCCTCACCTCACCGTCCCCAACTTCTCCTTCGAGCCGGCGGACGGCGCCGCCCCGAGCGGCCTCCCCGACCCGGCCCCCGCGGACTCGGCCCCCGAGCTCCTAAAAACTCCCCGGAGCCCCCCTGAGAACAGCAAAGAGCCGCCGGGCCCTGCCCGGAGCCCCCTTCGGAAGCAGGACTTGGCCACGGGGACTGTTGCCACAGAGGAGACCGTGCAGGAGCCCGTATAGCTCCGGGGACACGGGGGTCCCAAGGGCTTGACACCAACGGGGGCTTGGAAAAATCCGAAGGGACCGAGCGGCTCCGTGGCCCAGCTCCCGTTTGTTGTTGTTGTTGTTGTTGTTTCTTTTTTTTTTTTCCCCTCTTTTTCCCCCTTTTTTCGCAGTTCTTAAGCGCTGTGGAGGTTTGCAAAAAAAAGACAGAAGAAAAACACACAAAAAAAAAAAGGAAAAAAAAGACTAAACAAGCAGGAAACCAAACGAACGGCTGAGCGGGGCCGGGCCAGGGGAGCGGGTTCTTTCCTAGCGGGACGGGGGAGCCGGTTCGGGGGTCGCTCCGTTCCTGCCTCCCCCTCCGCGGCCTCAATCACATTGATTCGGGTGCGACGTGGTGGGGACTCGGGGGAGCCCCTGGGGCTTTTGCTGTCCTCTGGTTTTATTTTTTTAAACATGCTCAGTTTTGGAAAAGGCGCCTTTTAGAGACGTCACGTCACGCGGGAGAGCCCCGGCGGGGGGAGCTGGACATTGTCTGTACAGCAGCAATTCTATACATAGAAATAACGTATTTGTGACATACAAAACCGGGAAAAAGACAAAAAAAAATGTACCCACAAAAAACTCTCTCTTCATAATGCACATATTTTTATAGAGAAACTATGCTGGTTTTTGCATTACATGTGACTCCGCAACTGGGTGGTGTTTCCTTGGGTTTTATGTGGACTAATTATTACGGCCGTTCATTTTCCAAATGTTTCTCTTTGCTTTCCGTTCTCCTCTCGCTCCTTCCCTCCCGTCCTCCACCATCATCCCGCCGGCTTCTTTTCGCAGCTGATGCTTTAGGTGTCTCTCGTTTTTCTTTTGTACTTTAGAGGTTGTCCTAACTACAAGAAAAAAAGAAAAACCAAATCACTACTGAATTGTAGCCAGTGCAATAATAAGTTATTCATTCTTCTTGTCTGTACAACTGTCTTTCTTCTTCTTTTTCTTTTTTTTTTTTCCTTTTTTAACTGAAATTCAGGTTAAATGTTGCAATAATCTGAACTAACGTGCACAAACAAGGTTTCTTGTGTTACAAAAAAAAAATTAAAAAAAGGAAAAAAAATTACAGAGAGGTTAAAAAAAAAGACGAAACAAATAAATAGTAAATTATTTAAGAAATGTATTTTGTCTACTGCAGTTCAAAGTAAATTATTGCTACACGATGCAAGGGTACGAAGCGCTGTCTTAGGTGATGCTCAAGTGAGCGCCTGAGCTCACGGTCTCTCCTCCTCTTCGTTCTCCTGGTGCCGCTGGAACCCGGTGGTGCCAGAACTGCCTCCTCGCGGCCTCCGAGGAGGCCGAGCAGCCTCTAGGGGAATCCCCGTCACCTCTCGACACCTCTCGTTTCCTTTCTCTCTTTTGGGGGGTTATATTTTTTGTTTAGGGGGGTTTATTTGTCCTTTTTAACCTCCTTTCCTTCTTCTGCCCCGCTCTCCGGCCAGGCCCTCGCACTGGGCGGCAGCAGCAGCAGCAAAAAGACATGAACAGCAGCAACAACAATTTTTTTTTTAATCGTTTTTTTTTTTGTTTGGTTCCTTCCATGCCGCCTCATATTTATGCATTCACGTATATCTTCTGTTATTTATGCATCCATTACTCCAAAGGAAATGTATCTTGTTTCACATGTATTAAACTGTATAAACTGGAAGCGTGGCTTGACTTTCTGCCGCGGCGCCGGGCGCCCTCGGCATCCCCGCGCGGGCGGCCGGAGCCGGGACACCCAGGTGAGTTCTGTAGCCAGGCCGGGGCCGGTCACGCACCGCGCTCCTTTGCTGAGTTATCGAGGATTATTGGCAGTAATTATTCCATCTCGGTGGGAGCACGAGGAATTGCAGGAAAGCACCGTGCCAGCGATGGTTAATAGCACTTTGGGGACACGCCGGCGAACTCCTTCCCTTGCAATTTAACCAACGGCCTGGAAAAGAGGGGAGGCGAATTCCGCGGTGCGGGGCTGCTTCCTGCCCTGGGGCACGTGCGGCCCTGCTCCTTGCTGCAGTCCTGGCCCTGCTGCAGAGGCTGCGTCACCCCCTTCGCCTTGTGGGTGCCCGAAGCCCCCGGCGGCAGCGTTCCCGATGGAGCCGCGGCACCCACGAGCCCTCGGAGCAGCCGCAGCCGCCTCCCGGGAGCAGGAGAGGTGGCCGGGATGTAGCCGATGCCTCAGCTGCTCCAGCTCCGGTGTTGGGAAACGGCTGGGATTCACCGGATGCAGGAAAGGAAGGAAGAAGGAAAGAAGTCAGAGCGCGGCGTCCAGCTGCTCCGGGTTTGTTGGATGCAAACCCGGCTGCTTCCCGGAGAGATGAGGCTGTGGATGAGCGTCCCCCCCAGCACAACCGGCTCTTGGCACCGCAGCCGGGTCGTCACTGTGGGAATGGACTCACAGCCCCGATCCCCAGGAAAAGCCGGGTCCTCCCCGGCCACCGCTGGGGTTTGTCACCCGCAGGGCAGGACGAGCAGGCGGCCGCTGAGACGCTGTGGGACCCGCGCGGCTCCCGCGGGAGGAGGATCCATCCGTGAGGACACAGATGTGAGGATGGGAAAGAAAAAAAAAAAAAAAAAAACACTCCCCGTCGTTGCCTTTGATCCCTGCATCCTCTGGGAGCCGAAACAGGGATAGAGCAGCAGGACTTGGCCAGCTCCAAGCTGTGTCACTTGTGCCAGGCAGCAGAGAGGGACGCGAAGGGCCAGGGTCGCTGCTGCCGTCCCCGCTGCCCACTGCTTTATCCACATGGAGATTCCTGCCAAAACGGGGGTACCGGAGACCACCCCTTCCCTGGGGCCACTGTTGAGGTCTCGGCCCGAAGCATCGGGCAGCCCCAGGGCCCAAACCCGGCCGCGACTCGTGAGAGGGTTTCATGCTCCGGCCGGTCGACTCGGGGTGGTGTTCGGCACTCGGGGCTCTCTGCAAGGCGACGTTGCCCACGGTCGGAAGTGAAAATCACGCGGTAAACGCAGGTCATTATTATTTAATTGGATCGATGTCTGCTTTGCATTTTTAATGCCGTGTCCGTCGCCAGCCAGACTCTTCCATTTCAGCTGGATCGCGGCGAAGCGTCGGCAGGAGCCTTTGAGGAACAGGGCTCAAAGGAAGATGAAAACGCATCGTGTTGGGGATGGGGCAGAGGAAACGCCACAAAGTGACTCCAAGTGTCTTCAGCCGGGCTCTCTTTCAAGGCTGCATTTTAGATGGTATCGATCTGAACGTCTCTGTCAGCCTTGGGAGGAAAAAAAAGCACAAAAACCAAATCGGAATCCATTCCCGATGCAATTAGCCACAACCTTTAATCTGTCATCATTGCGAGATCACGCAGGTTGCATGAATACTAATAAGCATTTGATATTTGTACAAGCTTCCATAGGATGAATAATTCAAACGATTTCATGCTTTAAACCTTCCCCATTAGGCTTTAAGGACACGGCTGGACTCTAAGGGCTGGGGCCGTGTCTGCGCCTTTGTGTGGGTCATAATTAGGAATTTCTGTCCCGACAGAGCCTCGTGCACAGGCTGAAATCTCCCGCATGGGTCTGTCCTGCAGCAGCGCTTTGGGTCTGGCTGTTGCATCCCGCTGAGGGCCGGGAATAACCGCGGCCGCTTCCCAGGCTCTTTCCCTTGCTCTTATTCCCTTACGGAGCCCTGCGGCCCCGGGAGGAGCCGGCTCCGGCCACACGACCACGATGCTGCCTGGCTCACACTGAGGCACTCATTGATCTTCCTCATTGACAGCAACAAAAAAGTCTCACAAACGAGTTCAAATACAAATTAATTCTTCACAGGAGCCTGGACATTTCACAGTCCTTGGCAGCGCCGTGCCCTGCCTGGGGAAGGGGTCCCAACCTGCTGGATTTTTAGCAGGAATTCCAGGACCACGTGCTGAGCTCGGGCGTTTCCATGTATTTCCATGGCCTTTGATGGGAATGGCAGGTGGGCAGAGGAAGAGAAAGGAAAGGCTCTTAAGGAGAAGGGCAGGGAAGCTCACGGCAGCCTCACTGCAGCAATAAAAAGCAGGGCGGGATGAGTCAGGCTGGCAGCTCAGTGCAAACAGCCTCAAAATGCAGCAGTTTTATTGCGGATTAATGACACCATAAAATGTATTTCACTGGCCATTTAGCAGGTGTGCACTGTAAATATTTGGGATTAAAAACAAACGCTTCTGCCGTGCCACCGCATTGCCGGTCCTGCCCCGCTCCCCGTCGCCCAGAGGCCGGGTGAGGGGCTCCTGTTCCTATCCCTGGGATTTGGAGCCTGGCAGAGACCGTTGGGTGGTTTTTTTCCCCAATTCCTTATGCTGGAGGGAAAAAGCCCTATTCCCTTGGCTGTACCATGCTCTGGACATGCGATGGGGCCACCAGTATTATTTAAGGCCTGAGCTATGGAAAACAATGGGTTTTTACCCGGTTTTATGGGGAAAAATAGTGGGTTTCTTTGGTTGGTTTGGTTTTTAATGGAAACTCACAGAGTTTTTAGAATTGGTGACCTAAAACCACCTGTGGAAGCAAAGTGATCTGGGAGTTTTTGTTCCCCTTGGAGATCTCCAAGAAGAAGGGAAAGGAAAAGGAAAAGGAAAAAAAAATGGAAAGGGGAAAGGAAAGGGGAAAGGAAACTTCCGTGCTCAGGATTTCCACTTTTAAATGTTAAAAAGGCGAATTGGGTCAAGGCGGATGGAAATGGAAATCAAAAGCACGATCTGGTTATGCCAGGGAGCAGGCAGGGGCGGCCGGAGCCGCTGAGACCTCCTCTGGCGGCTGCATCAAATAAAATTAAAATCAAATAAAGTAAAAAAAAAAAAAATACAGCGTCCCCTGAGCTCCGTGCGGCCGGGCGCTCGGGGGCTGCTTTTCTCCTCCATTCCCCGATTTTCTCCGTGATTCCCAGGGACAGGATTTCGGCCGCCCCCTCCCTGCTCCTCGCGGCCGCGTTGTCCAAAAATCCACAGCCATAATGAGCAGAAAAGGGCCCTTTTTCGCCGCCAAACGCGCCGCGGCCTGCGCGGCCCCGTAGCGGCCTCCAGCGGCCGCGTCGGGACCGAATCCTCGCTGGCAAAGAGGTGAAAAAGGTGGATATTTTAAAAAAAAAAATTAAAAAATGCAACCAAATCTAGAAAATCATGGATGATTCGGGGTGGGTGTTTTTATTTGGGGGGGGAGAGGGCGCGGGGGAGAGGCGGTCCCGCGAAGCGCCGCCCGCCGAGGAGGTTTGTCCCCGCCGGGGCGCCGTCCGCGGTTGCCAGGGCGACGGCGCTCCTGCCTGGGCTGCGTCATGGCGGCCGGCGGCGGCCCCGACGTGTTCCTGGTGTCGGTGAGCGGGCAGGTGGAGAGCGGGCAGGTGAGCGGGCCGGGACCGGGACCGGGACCGGAACCGGGACCGGAACCGGGACCGGGACCGGGACCCGAGCTGGGACCGGTACCGGGAGCCGCCGGGGCTCAGGCAGCGCGGCCCGCGCTCGGCGAAGCACCCCCGCCCCTGCAGCGCGGCCTCAGGCCTGGCCGCGCTAATGCGGCCTCTCCCTCAGTTCCCCGGCTTCGACGAGCTCTACTGCAAGTTCTGCTTCGTCTACGGCCAGGACTGGGTCCCTACGGCGGTAAGAGCGCTCCGTGTCCCGCCGCAGGTGGACAGGGCGGATGGGACAAGGGGAAAGGCCCTCAACTTGTGCCGGGGGATGTTCAGGGTGGATATTAGGAAAAATCGCTCCACAAAAAGAGTGGTGAAGCCCTGGAACAGGCTGCCTGGGGAAGTGCTGGAGCCAGCGTCGTGGGCAGTGCTCAGGGAACAAGGCGCTGAGGGACAGGGTGTAGCAGGTGGGGGGATGCGGGTGGGTGGACTCGACCATCTCGAGGGTCTTTTCCACCCTGAGCGCTGCCGCGATCCCGCGCGGCCCCCGCGCGCCGTCCCGCAGGGCCTCGAGGAGGGCATCTCGCAGATCGCCTGCAGGAGCGACGCCGCCGCCGCGCTCGTCTGGAACCTGCCCCTCGACATCACCTTCAAGAGCACCAACCCGTGGGGCTGTGAGTGCCGGGGCGGCGGGGCCGGCGCGCGGCGCCCGTCCCGCTCACGGCGCCCGTCCCGCTCACGGTGCCGCTCCCCCCCGCAGGGCCGCAGGTCGTCGTGAGCGTCTACGGGCCCGACGTGTTCGGGAACGACGTGGTGAGGGGCTACGGGGCCGTGCACGTGCCCATCGAGCCGGGCAGGTGAGGACACCCTGCGGCCCAAATTCAGGCATCTTTATTAAACAGAAGTCTCCTGGTAAGTTTACACAGTGCTGGGTGCTTCATGTCTTAATTTCTCTGCCTTTCATGTTTGTTTTAGGCATATAAGAACCCTTCCGATGTTTGTTCCAGAGTCTACGTCTAGGCTGCAGAGGTTTACAAGGTAATAACCAAAGATTTAGACTTACTCACAGAGAAGGATTTAAAAAAACAAATAGTATCTCCAGCTACTCATTTGTGCACATGTATATACATTTTTTATCATAAACAGGTACTTTTGAGTTTTACAGGTGAAACATCTTTGATTACTTCAAAGTATCCAAGCCTCTCTGTCCCTCTGGATAACTGAGAGTGGAATCAGACTGTTTCTGAAACTGCTTTGCCATAGACAGATTCTGTCTAGCCCAGAAATAATTTGAATCTAACACAACGTATATAAAACCAGTTTCATTCTTTTCCTTGGAGAGATAAAACTTGTCCTTGGTCAAAGCTGAGAAGCCACAAAGTTAATCAGTCTTCAAAACTGTGATGTTAAAAAAGGCTGGCAGTCCCTGTGTTTTTTTTTAAATACAAATTATTAATTTTGCATGTCAAAACTAGCCACAAGTGAGTATATCCCATAACTTACTTGTTTTCTGTTTTCTTCTTCAAGCTGGTTCACGGGGAGGCGTCCAGAATTCACCGACCCGCGAGTGGTGGCGCAGGGAGAGGGCAGAGAAGGTGGGTCCTGGGGAGCTGCCGCATCCAGCCACCCCTTCCCGCTCTGGGAAAGAGGGATCGGTTGTTCCCACTGAGGACAGACTCAGCCAAGATATCCTGAGGAATCCAGCAGCCATTCCCAAGCCTCTCTTAACCAGTGCTACTGATGGATTTGTCTCCTCTCTTTCTCCTAGTGACGAGAGTGCGATCTCAAGGCTTTGTGACCATCTCCTTCAATGTAGTGACCAAAGACATGACGAAGCTGGGCTACGAGGTCACCCCAAGTGACATGGAGAACCATTCTCTGGTGTCTGTCACGGAAGGGATTCATAATTATTAAATGCAGGAGTAGGATGTGCAAAGACTCGCACAGAAAATAGGCAAGTCAGGAGGTTTTTGGAAAAAGGAAACAAATATGTGACAAAGCTGAAACGTCATGGGAGACATGGGCACAAGTCCAGGTGGCTTTGGAATAATTTCCTAAGTGTATTCCTTTCAGTATGCATATACAGGCTGAAAAATAGCTAGGTTGGATAAGAGTCTAAAGTTACACAAAAACACTAATATAAAAATATCATTTTTTTATATAAAAGATTTTTCTAGCAGCCTTTTGTACACTCTTTATATTAAAAAAAAAAAAAGGAAACTCTATCTTCGTAATCCTTTTCCTGCACTGAAAACATCACTGCAAACCCCGTGCTGTGTACTAAAGTTTTTCTTCTGGTAGCACATAGAAATGGAAATGCTCCCCCCTTCCAAAGACGAGGGATCGTGGAAGGGGTGCAGCGAAACACAAATGTGCTTTTCTGGGCCATGAACATCCCTGGAAAAGCAGCAGCCGCGTTGCAGGGTAATCCCAGACAGTCCTTCAGAGGTTGTGCAATTAACTAAAACAGTTCATGCACTGCAGAAACAAATTCTTGCAGTTTTTTCAGTGAAGCAACCTGAGCTTTTGCATTTCGGACAAGATGATGACTCTTCATTTCCAGAGTTCTTTCAGAATAAAGCTCCAAGGGAAAGAACAGGAGAACAGTTTATTATGGAGGAGTTACAGAGAGCATGGATATCCTTGCAGCAGCCTTTAACTTCTGAGGAAACAAATCACATTTTAAGTGCAAGTACTGGCTAAAAATACACCTTACAGAAGGAACCTTAGAGAGGGAGCTGAATAATGTTTGTTACTGGTGTGTGACCAACTCTCCCAAGCTAAGGTGCTGTTTTCAGGTGGCTGCAGCGTGACAGAGGGGACAAAGCTGAGCCTCTTCTCTTCTGCTGTCCTACCATGCCTTTCACTGAACCCTCTTCTAAATCACTGCTCCTTTAGGCAGAATAAAAGCAGGTGTCTAAATATTTATGTTTTTGTCTTTCTGCTGCTAAGGTCTTTATTTATAGTTTCTGACAGAATAGATGTCTTAAACTGTACAAGATCTGCTCTTCTTACAGGTACAAAGAGAAGGAAATACTCACAAAAAAAAAATGACTAATCAGTCACTTTGATACAAAACTGTGGGCATGTAATCTTGTGTGTTTTGACTGCAGATACCCAGAGGTGACTGGGAGAAGGACTTAACATGATACCACCCTAGCAAGGAGCTGCCACGACACTGAAACTGCAAAAATAAGGGCCCGAGCAGCAATACACAAGGTTGAAATGTGCAGCTTTCAGGATGTAGATCAAATAAAACACCCCAGTTGGTCTAATTATTACTGCAGACTCAACAGTATAACCAGAGCTTGCTCTTGTAAAGAGCATTTATTAAAAGATAACATGAATATTGGAGTTTTGCTCTGAGCATTAGCATCTTCTGCACTATTTACAAGTACTTTTCCAAACGTGATTACAGCTGATGTTTTGTCTCTTGCTTTTTCCTATTATGTTGCTCTTGGTTTTACGCTTCCAGTAAGCTCCTGCCCCAGTTGTTTTGGCAACTGTTGTAATCTCTTAACTGAGTCTCGCTCGAATCCAGATTTGTAGGTATTTCCTGTTGGCTGAGAGCAGATGTGCAGGATTTTGTTTCCTTTTTTAAAGTATTTGGGAAGCAGTTAGCTACAGTAGCCGGATAAATATCTGTGTTCAAAATACTTGAAACTTACAGGCACAAACATAAAATCTACTATCACACAAACATGTTCCTTGGCTCCGCCGGCGCCAGCGGAGCCAAGGAAGCACCTGGCATCAAGAAGCACCTGGATGAGCCCCGTGACAGCACCGGGAGCTGCCCTGGGGACAGGGCACAAGGCTGGGAACAGCCTTGGGGGCCAAACCCTCCTGGACACACGGCCCTTTCCACCAAACCCAGAAGCAGCAGCAGCAGCTCCTGCCCTCTCGTGGCAGCTTCCAGCCTGCAGAAAGATTTTTAGAATTTGCCAGTAGCAACTAAATACTAAAGCTGTGCAAAGGACGGACAAGGACTGCTGGTTCCTGCATGGGAAGATCAAACGTGGTGCCGGTGCCGGCCACCTGCTCCTTCCCAGCCCTGCGGCCACCTCCGGAGACGCAAACGGCAAAGCCCAGGTCGTCCTGTTTCACCCAGGGCTCCAGAGGAGCCTTGTGCCCTCGACAGCGCCCGGGCGCCTCCTGCGAGTCCAGTCCTGGAGCCCCCGGGGCTTCCCCCTTGCTGGAGAGTCGCCCTCGGACACAAACCCGGGCGAGCGGAACCTCCAGAGCCAAAACAGGCAGGGGAGGCGGCTGAATTTGGATTGTACATGTATATATGTATTTATATATACACATACGCACACACACACATATATATATATAACATCACAGCTGCTGCCAGTCTGCACGGGACCCCCCAAGTGCAGCCTCCCACTGGCTGCCGTTTAACAGACGCTGCTGAGTGCAAGGACACAGGGCTGTGAGACGCAGGATGCCGATTTTCCAGGCCCCGGGAGCCCCTGGAGCACAAATCCTGCTGGAAACCCTCCTGCGGGCACCGAAAACAGGCCGGAGCCCCCACGCGCGGCGGCTGCGCTCGGACCTGCGGGTCTGCGGCCCACGGGGGCAATTCCAGCCCTCCCGACGCCAGGGAAGATTCGCAGCAGCCTCCAAGCACCGTGGGCTTCTATTTCTATATCTCTATTCAGGCCAAGACACTGCAGTGCCCAAATTCACCTTATGGAATATTGCTCCATCTCTGCCCGTGGCCCCCCCCAGGGCTGGGCCCATGTCCACGGGATCCTCAGCAGGATTTTTGCATTTTAACAGCGCCTTTTCCACCCATTTCAATGCATGAGGCCACAGCTAACACTTGCGAGTGACCAATTCCCTAATGAACTTGGCTCACTCGCTTCTGATTGAGTTTTGCACCATCTCCTGGCCCTATCCATGTCCAGAAGCTGTTGGGGAAAGGATGGCTTTTCCTCAGCATCTCCAAGCACGAGGAGCATAAGGGAAAGGGGACGATCGCTCCGGGTCAGGCTTTCCCTGCAGTGACCCTTGAGGTTTATCCGGCTGGAAACGACGCGCTGTCCCGCGCGGCTGGGAGACGCCAGGGCGCTGGCAACGCTCCCCCCATGGCACCTCTTTGCTCGGGAACTGCTCCCAAAATCCCGCTGGGAAGCGCTGCTCCCGTCGCCCCATCCGCACCCTTCCCAATCCTTCATCCGCTCACAGTTTATCCCCATTTTTCGCCAGCTTCTCCTTTGCATGAACCAGGGAGACGGCCGATCTGCCGCTCATCACCCACCTGCTGCCAATTAACCACCCTAATGGGGAACGGACAGGGATTTATAACGCACCGAAGGGAGCGGGATGGGGAATTTGTGTTCACTGAAACCCCAAGTCTTTGGCAATTACAGCTTGAGCGACAGCGGAGCATCAGGAGACAGGACTGTCACCACCACGTCCAACACCAGCTCTTCGCCATGTGTGCATATATATATATACAAATATATATATATATATATATATATGTATATTGCCGGGCTCCAACACAAACACGGGTGCTCACGATGCTGACGCCCGTGTCCGAGCTCAGCGCCCGGGATGAAGAGGGGACCTCAGGCTGGTGCCAGGGGACTCCAGGGCACGGAGGGTTTTAGCCCAAGGGTTGTGCAGGGCAGACCAGGGCCCTGCAGGTCCCCAAGGGCCGCGGATCAGAGCGGCTCCTGCTCAAAGCCGGGGCAGGCGGGAGGCAACGGCCATTCCGGGGAAGCAGCGGCGCGGATGGGGACGAGCCTCTGGATACCTGTATCCGGGTAAGCCCTTTTCCTCTGCAAAAGGGTTAGAAAACACCCTGCTTTGGCAAAGAGGAAAGCAGGACAGGGAGGAATCAACCGGCCCAAGGCCAGAGGAGGCTCCAGCTGGAGCCCGGCCTCACAGGGAACTCCCAGCTCCCTCCGACGGCTCTGCCGAGATCCATGGAATTGAGGCTGTTTCAGGGGGAAAACATCACCACGATGGTTTCTGCTCCCAGCCCTTCCCACCTCTCTCCCGGCACAAGCGGCTTCAATTCCCCCCTGCCCTTCCAAGAGGTGGAGCAGAACCGGGAAGAACTGACCCCAGGGGAGGGAAAACGGCCCAAGGAAGAACAAACAGGGATGCACGGAGGATCCATCCCGCCCAGGAGCAGAAAGCAGGGAAGAAAGCTGGAAAAACCCAAGGGGCCAGAAGCCACCTTTGGGCTGCCACCTTTGGCAGGAGATATGTTATTTCTCCTTTCCTTCTAGCCCCAAGCACAGAGGGTAAAGCAAAGCAGGGGTGAGCAGAGGCGCAGACTGCAGGGCTGTTTCCCCACACCTTATTCCACAAAGGACCATGTTTAAGCTCCAGGTTTTCCCAAACTTCTGTCATTACATGACACAATTTTTGAAGCCTCTGCTGAGAAAGCAGTCCATCATCCTTCCAAAGAAGCTGTTTCAGAAATCAAGGTGGTTTAAAGAAGCAATTCAGTCACCTGCAACACAACAAGTCTTCATCTTTATTGAGTTAATAAGGTCTCAACTGATTCTGATTTAAGTGATCTATAAGAAATCCTCCTTTCTCATAGTAAGAGCAGGCCTGCACCAGTAGAAGTGATGAATGCTTGGAAGAAATCACACGGACAATGTACAAGAAGCGTCACTCCCAATAACGATTAGATTTACCCCAAAACGCAGGGCTTGCGAGCGCAAACCTCCATCGAATCCATCGACTCTCTGCAAAACTAAATCAAGCAAGGGCAGCAACAGCTCCTCAAGGTGATATAAACACTACGCAGAGTCTAGAAAAAGCAACACGTCTGGAATAAGCAGTACAATTTTAATTCTGACCAGTCACCTACAAACCCCTTGTCTTTCCACTGTTCTGATGGCATTATTAAATATCACGCCTGTGACATTGCTAGGGAAAAATGACACAAAGATACAGACATTATGATACAATAGTACAAATGATAAATTATTTATACAGTAAATAATGTCAATAGTCAGCACAAATTCATAAAAAGCAGCCGGCTCCCAGTATTATGAAAACAAGTTTGGTAAATATTTAAATTGTAACACTTGTAAAGGAAGCGAGTCTTGTGAGATTCTGCTGTGAAAAATAAACCATATATTTCTCCACAATTTGTGCAATATTAATACATACAGTACACATTAGAAACTGTAACAGCAAAAGGGAAGATGGATAAGAACAGTTGTCTTAGCTATGGGACTTCAAAAAGACTGTAAACACCACAAGCCACCATGGTTTTCCTTCCCTGTCCCCTCAGCGTAGTTTAGTTTCTATATAGTATAAAACTGAATAAATAACTGAGTTTATTTTTGGGTTTAAAATTATGCCAAGATATCTTTATTTTTATAAAATAACACTTTCATCTTTGGTCAATTTGACCAGTAAGGCTGTTTTGGGCTACTAACGTTTTTAAAATCAAAAGCACTTTTTAGTATTTCCAAGTGGGAAAAGAAAGGGAAGAGGGAAACGCACGTGGAGAAATGACGCCGGAGACACGCGGGCACGAGCGGCCTCCACGGGAGCACGGGAGGGAGGCGGGAATATTGTGGCGGGAATTCCATCGCCACGACGCGGATTTACCTCTCCGGACACGACCGGAGCCCCGGCTGGCTGGGGCAGGAAGCCCCTTCCCGTGTTTCTGCTGCTCCGCTCGGGATACGGAGTTTCCAGCGGGAAACCAGGTGGGTTTTCCCGGTCCAGCTGCTTATTCAGCTCTGGAACCTGCTTCCTCCCGGATTGGGAATCTCAGCACGGTCAGTCCTTGGCCTAATGCTCTGCAGCACCATGATCTGGGGTAATCGCTGTTCAGAGTGTCTTGCCATGGCTTATTGTGCAATATATATATATACACACACATGTATATATATACACACACACGCACGCGTGCACACATATATAAAATGCAAAAGTAACGGAGCTCTTGGAGAAGCGGCCTTGGTAAAAGCAACGATTTGCCATCCAGCAGTTTCATTAAGCTAGGGCTCCCTACCAGACCAACGTGTATTTTTAGCAATTCATGATGACAGCTCATTCCTCTGAGCTGTAGACGACATTATAAATGTTAAAACACTCACTACCAACCTCATGTTGCCTCCAGAAGCAGTTACCTCGTGTGTTCAGCGAGCAGACACGAGCAGAACCTTTTGGCTGAATAGATAATGCCCCATATCTAACCATTGCCAATGCACTCGAGCGATGGACTAAGGGAAAAATCAATGACCTCAACTCCACTGCTGCAAAATATTAAATTGGAGAAATAATGAAGGATAAATCTTGCCACAGATCAACTGGAAAGCACTTTTTTTCCCCCCCTCATCTGCAAGAATCACACCCTTCCTGGTCTACACTTTTCAATAACTTCAACAACAACAGAAAAAGCAAAGTATTTCTCCTTACTCTGAAAGGCAGCATGAATGGGTTTTGTTCTCTTTTTCTTTTTTCCTTTTTTTTAAAGACCTACTGGGTGTGGACAGCCATTCCTTTTCCTCCTATATAAAACAAGAGCAGATGAATATTCTGAATCCTGCTTGGAAATCCAATAGTAGAACAAGAGGATCGAACAATCTGCATAGAAACATCCACACATTTAGCATTCCACAGACTAACAGAGCTACACTGACCTACGCAGCTAAAATCTCTGATTGTACCCTAGGTTTGATAGTCTCTCAGCCTCCCTTCCCACCACGGGGTAAAATCCAGCCCCCTCCGCCCGAGCCAGCCCTTCCTTCCCGACATTCCCTCGGCTGGCGCGGTCCCACGCAGCATCGTCGCACCAGGACACAGAGCTCTGGCAATTTCTTTCAGCTTTTTTTTTTTTTCCATTTTTTTTCTTTTTTCTTTTCCTGCTAATTAGGGAAAGGCCTCCAAGATGCATGGGCTCGTTGCCGGAGATGCCCTCCGGGCAGTCCCAAGCACTGGGACATCCCTCTCCGCATGCTCCGTGTTCATCCGGGCCTACAAACCCGCTGCCGTCTCGGGGAGTCCAGACATGCAAGTTAACACGTAGAGTTCAGCTTACAATTAATCATTGTAAATGGAACCAGTTTATTAATATGGAGTGCACCTTTCATTAAGAAAAATTAGTCAATGAAATTAATGAGTTGTATTTATACATTAGGATTCTGAGCATTTCAAGAAGAACGGCAAGAAAAAAAAAAGCCTTTCTCACGATCTTCATAAAGACTAAATGTCCATTTTGGTAATCAGAAAATGGGAACAAATCAAGGGAAAAGCGACTTTAGTGTTGTTTTTTTTCTCTCTCTTTTTTTAAATGTAGTCTTAAATCATGTCATGTTCAAATTCAATTCATCTAAAAATAATTAGTCATGCAAATTTGTTTTGATTTTTCATTATGAATACTTCATTTAAAAGTAAAATATTTTAGTGTTAATCTTCCCTTTTAAACTCTCTTTACAGAAACAAAGAGCTAAAACCATAAATAAGAGGGCATTAAAACCATAAAAATGACATTTGCCAATATCTTAATTTTTCAGCCAGACTTGATAAATCTATCAAAACCAGACAGTTAAATAAGAACCACATTATAAAAATTAGCAAAAAAAAAGACTATTAAGTAACTCTGCAAACTCAAATATGAAACTGTACTAAACAAAATATGTGCAAAAGTATACAAGAGTAACTGCATATAGCAAGGTTAAGCCTGAATTAGTTTTTAAAGCTTGCCCTGGTGAAACTGAATCCAAAGTTGTCCTGCTGTATTTCTGTTGTTTTTCTCCTCTTTCCACTCGCATGGTAAGTCAAATAAAACCAAGATACACATGATAAGTTCCCAACGAAGCTGGTACTGGACAAGCACAGAGCAGGACACTCACGCAGCACGAGTGCAGCATGCCACCCACAGAGTTCCTCAGGAGTCCTTAGAGAGTAGTGTACAAATTCAACACCGCATACAACAGCACACGTTATACTCGACAACTTGAGAATGTTCTTGGGTTTTTTTTGTCTGTTATTTTTTTTTTCTCCTCCTTTTGAGACAAGCTTGCTTTCTCGGTCAACCTTGGATAGGAAAGCAGTGCGATTTTGCGTTGCAATGTTTAATGCATAAAAACCAGCCACCTGGGCCCTCAAAGTCGTTCTCGCCTAAGAGTAAGGACTATGGGTGAACCAACAGTCTAGAACTGTGTGTAGTTATGTGCAAAACATTCACTAGCACTCTGAATCTCAGGTCTATCTTATGGGCATAGGAAGTGACAGATGCAGGTAAATAGTAATTTCAGGATCCAGCACATCATCTGACATCTACAAAATAGCCAACGGAGTTTAAAATGGCAGGTTCTCCCTAGAAAGTGTATTGAAATGATTAACAAAGTAACAAAATGGGCAGAATCTAACTTTGGTGAAAAGTCTGAACATTTCACATAATGCTCAACAAGCCAAAGTAAGGTACCATCTGTAGCAAAGACTAGATTTAGATTAACTGGTAAGTAGAGACAACTCTTCAAAGATCATAACTGTAAACTGCAAATCTACTTCCAAGTCTCTTACACACCGTTCAGTCCACACAGGCCACGTTCATTTAGCTGTAAAGACTTCAGCCTGGAAACACTAGGAAAAGAAAGGTCCTTGGATTGGGTCTTTATAGGAGAAAAGGGTTAGTTGTATTTGTAGACTGGGAGGCTGCCGGCGGGATTCCCGTACTGTGGAGAGGTTGGGTCATTGATCCTGCAATGCTCACGTTCAGCCCCTGGCCCATTCGTGTTAGAGAGGCCACGGTGCCCATGGGAGGGATCGGTGCCATCCCCACGGGCACGGGGGCCATGGAAGACAGAGGTATTGGCTCCATGCTGATCGGTGGCACGGCGCTGAAGGAGGGACTGGTTCCCATCACGGGACTCGCTCTCATCTGGTTCAGAGTGAGCGGCTGCGGCTGATTCACTTGGAAGGGGTTGATTGGAGCTGGTGCGGTAGCTGCACCTAGTTTTGAGGGGAAAAAATGGGAAGAGGAAAGAGGATGGCATCTCCATAAAGCACAGGCATTTGGAGACTCTCTACATTCAAAGCAAGCATGTCCTGTGTCGTCTTCCCCACCCCAAAACTCGGGAGAAACCTGCACAGAGGCCGCTCAGCTCCCTGGGGCTGCACTGCTGCAAACACAGGCCGTTCCTCCTCACAAAACAGCACAAAATAATCCCTGCTGACCAACACTTTCCACTTACAGTCACCGGATAAACAGGTTTCAAATTTGATAACGTGGAAATGTGTCTAGCCATGGTGTCCAGCTCAGTAATTTTTCAATGCTACTTAAAATTAGCATTACAGAAGAGAACAGATCGCACGCAGTTCTCCTTCAGTGCACTCTGCCTGCAGTATCCCTGGGCCTTTGCCTCTAGATCTCAGTGAGTCAGTTCCATTTAGAAGCTGTGCATGGTTTTGGCACTGAGTTTTGACAAGAATTCATAAAGTAAACAAGTTGTTTCCGAATTACAGCAGTGCTAGAAAAAGCAGAGAATAACTTTCCCAGCGTTTGGGTTGTCTGGGCAGCTGCCAAAACTACAAATTCCTTTTCCCGCATATGTATAGAGTTATGTGGATGGCCCAGTGACCCCTTAAAAACTTTTTCTAGTAACCAGTAATGGCAGATACACAGACTTCCTGTTGCTAAACACTGCCAATGCTGCTCAGAATTACTGTTTTGGCAGAGTTGTTTGTTGGGTTTTTTTCTTTTTGTTTTCTATCTACTGAGTTTAATAAACCATCTTTTTTTTTTTTTTTTTCCCCACTGGGAAGTGGGGAAAATAAATACTGTTTTTTTATTTCACAAGATGAGCATCACAAAAAAAAAAAATCAGTGCATATAAAGAGTCCTTAAAAAAAATACAGAGATTTTCCAAATGCTCAGTGCCATCTTTAAGTCTGCTGCAAGTGAAGACTCCCTTACAACAAGGGCCAATTCACAGAGGAATTAAGAGAGTCGACTTGTTTCCAAATATGCCAAGAGCATGTTTTGATTCAAACTGGGTTATCGCACTAACGAGAGCCTAATCAACAGCCTAATAAAACATACACCAGTTTGCTATCTGCAACCTCGGGCTGCAGTCAGAGAGGCTGATTTAATTAAAAGGGCAGCACAATTAAAAGGGCTATTGCTGACCTGCTTGCCACAGGCACCTACTACCCTCCCAAGGGCTGGAGTGTCTCAGCTGGCACATGCTCACACCTTACCTGTTCTGACAATGTCAGCTTTAGTTCAACTATTTTTTATAACCAAAAGCTCTTTTCTAACCCAGATGATTCTGGTAGAATCAGTGCAAAAGATAAGGGGAAAGAAATAGCTTGAAATTAAGCTAACCCAGGAGATGCCAGAGCAGAACTCTGGCTTTTAGGGTCCAGCAGCACACCCAGAAATGCTGCTGCCTCACCCTTCTGCTCTCAGGCATGATGTGCAGGCTGAAGTAATCAAGAGAAACATGCCAAAAATGACTGATGTTAAACCACATGAGCCTGAGTTATGCAAAATTTCCCTATAGGAAGGGAAAGCGTAAACAGAATGAATAGGAACAGACCTGGTGCCAAGAATGGATTCAGTGAAGTAACAGGTTGTGGTGGCTTAGACACCAGCGAATCCAGGTTCACCAAAGCAGCATTGGGGCCCAGGAAAGACTCGGGGGTTTTGCGGGCTGCGCTTTGTTTGCCTGATGTCATGCTGGAGTGTTGGGAATCAAAGAGATCAGGACTGGTGGTACCGCTATGCTGTGATGGCAGAGTGGACCCCGAGTCAGCTGTAACAACACAAGAAGAAAAACACAACTTCTCAATCTACATAATCAAACAAAGAAAACCCTGAAGTCCCTGGCAAAGGAAATATTTTGAAGTCTAATGTTTTTGTAAGTGTTATTTAAGCATCTCAAGTACATGTTACACCCTCAGCATGCAAGAAAAGTGTTTTCTGGAAGAGCACAAGGACTCTAGAATTACAGCTGCAGTGCTCCACAGAAGCCTCTACCTGACCTGCCTGATGGATATTCTTCCAACTGCACTGCAAGAAATTACACCGTTTCCACAGAAAAGATATTCAAAAGCCCTGGGCTTCTGTCCTCGCTCTAGATGGCTGTTATGCCTCTCCCAGATAGACTCCAACAGAGTTTTTCTTGTGTGTTGAAGAAGCCTGGCTCAGGTTTGGATTTGTCACCAATATTCCAGGTAGAACCCAGCTTAAAGTAGACAGTATCTAGTATTAAAGTGCTTACATTTTAAGATCTAACAGTTTACCTTATTTTGACCAAGTAGAAATTTAAACTTTCATATAATTTTCTCATTTTTCCACTGTTGTTATCATGCTAGAATTTAAGGGTTTGAGAAATTCAGTCAACATTGTTCTGTTCAACCGTCTGAGCATGAGCCATACTCCACACACATGCTAGATGAGATAAATTTAGAAGTCAAGCAAATTTCTGGGTCAATGCAGCACAGAGGTTACTGAGTGAAAGCCTATGGCTTACAATACAAAAGAGGCCAGCTCCCCATGAGTTCATGCACAGGCCAAAATGTTAACAACAAGCTTACACTGCTGCATTATCAGCAGCTTTGATCTTTGCCTTTGTGAAAGGCCTTTTTTTAAAAAAAAAAAAAAAAAAAAAAAAGGAAATATAAGAACAGATACATCTGGTGTTGAGACTATCAGCCAAACTGCCCATTTTCTAAGAACTCAATTCATACCTGGCTTTTTGGAAGTTCGAAGTGTGTCAAATTCAGAAAAATCATCTTTAACTGTACCATTCAAATTACTGAAGAGGTCAAAAGATGTACTTCCTGTTCAAAACAACAAGAGAGCTCTGTTGTTAATAGATCTTCAGTTGCATTGCACACCTGACCCTACCGAAAGGGATTTCTGACCCGTTCACACCCCTGTGAAACCACTCGGTGGGAGCTGGGTTGGCTGTGAGGAGCAGATGGAGGGCTCCTACTTTCACCCAGGATAAAGGAGAAGGACAATGTGAGAGAAGAGACCTTTCCTGCAGGGTGAGCTGACTGATTGGGAGTGATGTGCTCTTAAAGCACAGTATAGGACACCCCTCAGCTGGCTGGGGTTTTATTAGGTGTCTGCAGCCCAGGGAGGCCCAGGCCAGCGTGTATTGCTTTGGAAGAAGACAGCAGCACCAATTTCACAGGCTAGACTCCACCACGTGTGCTCATCAGCCTTCAAGAAAAACATCACTTCTGAATACACTTGCAAAGACAAATGCAACACGGCCATAAACTCGACTAATAATTTCACTTATGTTCCCTAACTTAAAGCAGGTAGCAATGCAATGGGATTGCAGGACTGTCATCTACTCCACGTAGAGTTGGTTAGGCCTGGTTGAGCTACAACTGTTCCGTTGTACTTTGCAACAAATAAAAATATAACATTTCCATAATGCAAACACACCCTTACCTCAAAAGGGAAGAAGTCACACCTAAACGAAGAGTAATAGCACTACTGAAAAGCTTTGAAGTTTGCTTTTCGGTATTTGCTGTAATGTTTTTCTTAATTTAGCATTAACTGCCAACACATTTCAAGCAAACGAAGACACAAACTTAACTCCATAAAGAGTATGCCAAAAAAAAAAAAAACCCACCCACAAGACCCAAAGAATATAAAGTAAAGACTCTGTACAATAGCAGCACTTTCTATGAAGAACAAAGACCACCATAGTTCAGGAATCATTCCAGTAACGATCCAGTTACTGCCCTTTGCCTACAGAAAAATGGATCAGACCATTCCCGTAGCATTCAATTTGCGAGTCCTTTGTTTATTATGTGCTGAGATGAATGACCAAAGGACAATGCAATCAGAACAGCCATGGTACCCACAAAAATATAAGGTATTAGTAAGGTTCATGAAAGTTGCATTAGTTACAGAGTTACATGACCACCTCAAGCATCTTGTTGCACAAAGTTTTAGGGAAAAATTTGACACCCTCAGTCTAAAGTAGAAAAATCTTCATTTCTACCTGCAAAAACTACTTAAAGCACTGAAGTGCTCAACCTGTCACCCTACATCTGCAGACACATCCATCTGCACAATATTTATCATGATGATGAAAGGTAAAATTATAACAACATTCACGTCCGGAAATTAAGTTTTTGTCTAATTAAAGACAAAATCCACTTAAAAACCTGATGGCAGCAGCACAGTCACAAATACACTGCACACATCTGTATGTAAAAATAAAGGATTGAGAGAGACAACTGGAAGAAAGCAGCAAAATGAACTCAGAGCTCTAACTTAAAATAACGGTACCTCAAGTTTTTTTGCTCACGTGCAACTCATGTACTTCACAATGCAGCACTGCAATTAATCAACACAGAGCTGCTTCTGCACAACCACTGTAAAAATCACTCCCATTTCACCCTGCATTGCTCAGATATTGTGGATATGGAATGAGACAGTCTCTCACCAGAAGTAGAGATGGGTTTGTTTGCAGGTGCTGGTCCCCAAGGATCCACGGAGGGTTTTGCTGCAGTAGATGACGACTGAGCAGGAGCCCAGGGGTCAACATTTTTGGACAGAGGCTGAGCTGTGGATCCTGCTGGTGCTGCCCAAGGATCAACGGAAGCAGCTGGTTTGGCACCTGCAAAAAGAGTCAGCAGGAACACAAGTAACTGTAGCTTCACTTTGCTAAGCTGTCCAAGGAGATGAATCTCTCTTATGGACCATTATTGTCCAGTGAATAATAAACAAAAGGTAAAGCAGTTCAATACTAGATGCAGAATTTTAAATCAGCGTTTCCCATGTCATGCATGCAGATCAAAAAACACAGCTAAATTCTGTGGGGGAGGGCTGAAAAAAATTAAGTGTCCATATGAAGTTAAAATTTGAAGTTAAAATTTGGCAGCTCCAACAACAGGACAAAAAGCTTGCTTTTGCTAGACACCATCACCATGATAGAAAGGAAGGGAAAGAATTCCATAAAAACCTTGGTGTAAAACAAACATACACTATGTATGAAAAGGAATATACAAAAAAAAGGGCGAGAGATTCACAAATAATAATTTTAAACTTCTCTTTCATGCTGTTATTTTGTATTATATACACATATCATAGTCAGCTTTCTCTGAGGTAGTTTCATCTTTTTAGCCTCATTTGTAAGCACTCTTCCTGACACAGATCTAAGTTGCCTGCTGACTCCCTTTCCTACGTTTTTAATCCCACTAATTGCATGTTCAATATTCACATTTTTCCTAGAAGACACTGACGAGTCTTTTCCTACAAACTCAGACCACCAAATCACTCATGCATCAACATGTTCACAAGGCCCTGCACAAGGGCAGGGCTCTGTTCTGTCTAGTGACAAGCTGAGGACGAAGGGGAGAGGAAGGAAAGCCAGAAACTTGCCTTGCCATGTCCACCCCTCCTCTTACTTCCAACCTCACCCGTTTCCAGCCCTCCCCTTCACCCCCTCAGCCATAAAAGTGCAGGGATGGGAACTTAAGACTTTAAATACGCATTTTGTACAATCATAAGATGATCACAGTGCATACATACATTTCCATGCCCCCGTGCAACTCCTAAATCAGCCAGGGCTTAATTATTAAATGAGAAGAATTGTATAATCCAGGAGCAGGACTGAACTACCCGTGCAATACGCAGCTATCACCTTTAAGCCCTTTCAGGTTAAAGCACCATTTTATTTTTTAGAAATATACACCAAAACCACTGGCCTCACACTATTCTTTCTGAAAACCCATTCAGTGCTATTCCTGCTGGCACAAATTCCAATTTGCAGTGCTGGTCTTTCACTCCCATCCCAGGTGGCACGGTCTCGCTGCAGCTTCAGAACAGGAAATGCTGAAACCCTCCAAATAAGCCCAGCTATTCCCAGTCCAGCACTTAGGATTTCCTTTATCTGCCCTTAGTGGCGAGTTACAATCGATGCCACGCAAGAAATGCTAATGACAGCGCTGCTCATAAATGGAAGCTTTCAAAAAGCCTTTTCTTTCATGAGACAGCACACGGAACTGGAGCGTTTGGGAAGCCACCTTCCCTGGGCTTCCATTCTCCACGCTGCAATGCCAAAGCACATACAGAATTTAAGAGCCACAATTTAGTGGCTCACTGTTTTATTAGCAGTCAAATTCATAAATCTCCCATCTTCAAGACTATCCTTGGCAGCCAAGTAAGTGGCCAGCTGGAACAAGGGGTTGTTATAAGTGGCATTAATAAAGTTGGGAGGCACGCAGGAAGTGCTACAGCTGCAACTGATTCAGGGTAACACTAGTCAATGGATGATAGATCAGGCACCAGATTTGAAGGAGGTTTTTTGTTGTCCTTGTTTTTAAACATGGAAAGTTACACCCAACAGTCCTAAAGGCCTGAAACTGTCTTTTCCTGACCTAAGGTTTGACAGCTAATCACCTGAAAAGATACAGATTACACCTAAACAACGAACAGTGGCTGGCCCAGCAGCTAAGCAAGTGCATTTAATGCCATCATGGGAGAGAGGAGAAAAAAAGAAAACAAAAGAGAGTTTCAGCATTAAACTCCAAAATATTTATGAGGGATCTGGAGGGTAGAGCACTTACTGCTAATGCACACAACTATGCAGCTGAGGTCCTAGAAACACCAGCCTCAAGCAAACCTGACAGACTAGGCTGTGAGTCTTCACAAGTGCAAGGAAGCCCCTCTGCTTCCCCTCTCCTCCTCCTGCCACAAACACAGCACAAAACCCAGACCCAGCTCCATTCCCAAAGCACGTCCAACACCTACTGTGTGGAGCCATCAGCTCTCTTAGCAAAGGAGTAACTCCTTGGCCAGAGGAAAACTCCATTTAAACAATCCAACCTCTTTGCTTCCAAATGTGTACACGTCCCATTTCAGCAGGAGCAGCGTTCAAAGCTACGGCCTTGCTGAATTACAGCACCCGCTTTGAGTCCTACATTAAGCACTGACAACCACCTCAGTCCATGACACGGGACCCAACTTGCAGCCAAGCCATGAGCACCCACCCGGGATGAGACAAGTTGTTTCTGCAGCACAAAGAGAAGCCCCCAGCTTCTATTTTCTCCTCCTTCTTAAGATTCAAAATACACACACACAAATCAACTGCTCAAAAGAGAACATAATTTCCTTCCATTTCTGCTTGAAACTGAGCTAAGGGAAAGTAACTTCTGGTACACAGAAAACAACCAAAATAGACCAACATACTGATGGGATGCTCTGCACTGAAAAAGCTCACCATTAAAAAGCAAAACCTGAAGATAAGCATCCCCTGTGGCAGAGTTTGCTCTTACCAAATGATTGCCATGGGTCGGAGGCAGTGGCTGCAACCGTGGACCCTCCCCAGGGATCAGTTTGGTTTGCAGCAGCAGGAGGTCCCCAAGGTTCTGTTTTCTGCGATGCCGGTGCCGACGAGGGGAGGGCATCCATTAGGTCCAGCAGGGTTGTATGCTGAGGGCAGGAACAGTCTGAGCTTTAATCAAGAGCATTACCAATCTGAAGTACAAACCCAAGAGATGAAGAAGCATTTTTTTTTTCCTTTTACACACCTGCATTGACTAGTAGTTTGAAATTTAACCCACATGGAAGAAGCTTTAAGCTATACAACAAAGCAATCCCAAAAGCATAAACGAGCTCAGTATTAAGCTATTTTGTGTTACTGTATTTCAAGCTTTTGGCAGCGTAACCGGGAATTTCTTAGTTGAAGGCACTACCTCCTTCTTTTTGGGAATTTTAATTGTGTCTCTGCGACTCTCCTCCAGAGCCATCTGTAATCTCAGATCATCTCCGCGTCTGAGGCGCTCCTCCTGCAAAGGAAATCAACACTGTTGATATAGACCACGAGCCTAGACTGTGCTGCTCCAGGTGGCCCGTCCCGGCCTGGGCAGCACTCCCTGCCACCCGGGGAGGGCGCTGGGATTGCCAGGCCTGGCTGCTGCGACTCGCGCCTAACGCCACGGGAGAAGGTGGTTTTCTCGGGAATCTCACCTCGCTCAACCACGTGTGAGGTCAGGAACAGCCTGACCCCGTGCCACCAATGTCACAGTGTGATCGCTAAGGCAGCGGCAAGTTTGCTGACTGCAATTTTCCCTCACGTGAGCCTATTCCCAATGGAAAAGCTATAAATGAAGCATTCTTTCCAAAAATTAAGTTACAATGCCAGGAACATCGATTTAAAAACACAGGGAATATCCCAGTTTCAAATTATGATAGCACTTTTGATCGTTCACATCACCACTGAAGGACGTAGCAATTTCAACTTTTGTTTTCCTGACTTTTTACAGCTTCCCTCCACTCTGGATACAAAGTGAATGACCCAGTCAACTCCGTGCAGATTTTACAGGTTTTTTCAACATCTCTAAACTACCACGTTTGTGGTAGATTCGACTATTTCAAGTATTTTTGCTTGCACCACGTCTTTCAGAAGTTGACAAATTCCCCAACTGGCATTTCCCCGTTTCCAGTGATATAATTTATGTTTTTGTTTTTAAACTTCATTGCTAAATAATGAGAAAGTTCACTAGGTTACAGTTTCCCTCTGCAAGCACAGAGATACTAACGTCCATCATACATGTGTAAGCTCCAGCTTTCACAGGAAGCCTCTGCAATACTGCAGACACCTCCAGTGTGGTTGGCTTCAATTTTCACACAAAGCTGAGATTCATCAACCCCGTTACATATTAATATGCAGCAGACTTTACTCGGAATTACAGCATTTACTCCAAATTCAGAAGGAACCCCCTAAGAATTACCACATTAATATAAGCATTGTGATAGTTTAGGAGCCAAATTGTTTAAAATCAGATCCTTTAAATATTCTAGCATTTTGTGAGATCACCCTTCTGTCCCAGAAAATCTAACCAAATGAACAGATAATCCAAAATTCCCTTCTAAAAAAATCAGTGAATTTTGATTATTTTATGCTGGCCCCATTAATAAAGGCTTTCAGGACTAGTCATGTTTTTGGTTCTTCATAACTGAAACCAGCTTCAGTAATGTGATGATTAACATCCTCCCACACAACCAAGTCTTCTTGCAAAATGACTGTCATCTTCCACTAGCCTCAACAGCACTGGGTTAATGGCACAGAGTTAATTTGAAGAAGATATTTTAAAATAAGATAAATCGTTTTCCAAAATGCCCACCCTCTTCCGCACTACCCATGCAGCAAAGCCAAGATGTCATTGAAAAAAAAAAAAAAAAAAAGAGGATTGTGGCCTCCAGTGTGAACACACGGATGCTCTGGAGCCCGGCACTGACCTGCTCTGCAACTTCCCTGCTCATAGCCAGCGCAAGCTGCAGCTGCAGCTCCTCTTCCCCGCTCGTCTGCGGCCGTGCTTGCTCCAGCTCGGAGGAGACCCGAGGGGATGTAGCTGTTGGAGACAAACACAACAAATACGACCTCTTCGCTGCGTGTTTTATGGCAGGTTGTTACCTCTCTTGTTCCCGAAGGCGCTCGATGGCAACGCAAGGACGGGCGCGCTGGGCGCCGAGGCCAGGACCCATCCCCAGCGCTCTGAGCTGGCAGAATTCAACTTCGTTCAAACAGATGGACACCTTCAATTCTCTGCTGAGGTCAAGAAGCATGAGAAAAACTTGAAGGGCAAAAACTGCAAGACAGCTTAATTACTTCAAACGAAAAGTGTTCCTGGAAAACAAAAGGCACTTTTTTTTTTTTTAATGGTGACCATTTTTTTAGTGACAAAAATCATCAAGCTTATAGTGAAGGCCTGTGTCAGCAAATCAGAGCTTTAGGGACACGTCACTGCCACTGTAGGATTAATCATTCAAGCCATATTTGTTGAAGTGTCTTACTTGTACCAACATTGATGCAAGGATTTGCTGGGAGCGAGCCAATGCCACGGTAAAATTGGAAACCACCCACTTTTCGGTAAATAATAGTCTTAAGAATAGTTCTTTCTCTCCCCATTCAATTGCTAAGCGGTGCTCAGAGACAAACAAACCAGCTATTCATACTCAAAATTTACAAAATACAGTATCATTTTCCATATAAAAATAAGTTTGGGGGGGGATTGTTTGGCTTTCGGTTGGTTGTTTTTCAATCTTGCATGAAGACTTCTATTAGCTACCAACTATCTGATAATCTGCGTCCCAGCCTCCTCTCAGAACAAGAATTATGGTTGACAGTTAAAACATATTATTTTTCAATACACAAGTCA